>NC_084558.2:39958327-40155827 GCF_033978685.3 Nerophis lumbriciformis | reverse complement strand
TACTAACCTTTAACAGTTAATTTTACAAATTTTCATTAATTACTAGTTTCTATGTAACTGTTTTTATATTGTTTTATTTTCTTTTTTATTCAAGAAAATGTTTTTAATTTATTTATCTTATTTTATTAAAAATGTTTTTAAAAGTACCTTATCTTCACCATACCTGGTTGTCCAAATTAGGCATAATAATGTGCTAATTCCACGACTGCATATATCGGTTGATATCGGTATCAGTAATTAAAGAGTTGGACAATATCGGAATATCGGCAAAAAACCATTATTGGACATCCCTAATATATATATATATATATATATATATATATATATATATATATATATATATATATATATATATATATATATATATATATATATATATCCATTTACACTGTACCTTCCTGCTGGTGTTAATGTGTATGTTAGGGTGTTATGATGTTCATTTTTCCCATGGTTTGTGAACACACCGTGTCGGCGGAGAATGAGGAAGTGTTGTTGTGTGTCTAGGAGTGAAGCAGAGATGTATGTGCACATACATCTCTGTTTCACTCTTAGACATAATGTGTGTTGGACTGCTATGTAAAGAAAAAGGGGTAGGATTACATAAGCTCTGCTTCTTCCTACTCCTTTTCGAACATGTTGAATAGAGAAACTGGAAATTGTGATGTATCATGTTGCATGCATGCATGTTCCAAATAAACTCAAACTCAACTCAAATCAAACTCAACAATGTAAATAGTCATGAAAATAAAGAAAACGCATTGAATGAGGAGAAGGTGCACGGTATATTTTTGTAAAAAAACAAACATGTTTTCGTCTTTTCTGGCATGGCGGTCGCTGCTTTTGTGTTATGAAAATGTTACGGAGTGAGGAAGAGTGAAACACGCCGCTCCTATCGCTTTCCTTGCAGCTTTGAACAATAAAGCTGCTGATAAGATCCAAGCACAGCGAGGCTGCACGAGGCACACACAGAAGATGACATGAGCTACAGAAGGCGTCATCATAACCACTGAAAGAAAGTCGTTGTCAGGCTGTGGTGATGGGGGGGAAATAAAAAATATATATATACGTATATATATATGCAGCGCAGCAGTCAAGTGCTTCTTCAGCGCCACAAATCTCTGCAAACAGTTTCTATCCCGCAGTGTTATTCTTTTTACAGTCCACTCACCTGCTTGACGGCCTTCAGCCATTTTGCTCCAGACGCCATCACGCACAGGCAGCGGCTGTATAATATATGGCTGCAGCGATGGGAACAGCTGTAGCCAATCTCCATGCTCACTCCCTCTTCTGGAGCTGTCCAGCAAAGAACAATACATCAGCTCTAATTGATTTCTTGTCAGTGGCGCAGAAAAGAAAATACATTTCCATGGAGCCCGTTTCCTGCAGCACTTTAATTTTCGACATGACAAGTAATCTAACTTTTTTAATTATGCATGAAGAATGAAGAGCAGCCATGACAGAGTGTCTTTGCTTCCTTCGCCTGCCCCTCCACCCCAAGGCCACTGATAAGCTGATGTGGGGAGGGGGGGAGACACACAACAATAGCAGCTGCTCAAAAATGTATAATAACATTTTTAATTTTCCTCAGCGTTGTATAACAAGACCAGATGAAACTACAATAAAGGGTCGTGTCCCTTTAAAGAAGTGGCGGGAGAAGTTTGCTTCATATTTATCGTTCACACAAGCCTATGATGGGCTCACATAGAAAATGAAATGAAATAAAACTAGTCGGGAAAGGTTTGATTTGATTGATTGAAACTTTTATTAGTAGATTACACAGTACAGTACATATTCCGTACAATTGACCACTAAATGGTAACACCCCAATAAGTTTTTCAACTTGTTTAAGTCGAGGTCCACGTTAATCAATTAATTTCTGCTCGAAAGGATTCTTCATTCATCAACCCAAGCAATGTTTGTAAGTTTTACAATATAACTACAACTATTCATATTTACTAAACCGTCCCATGTGTGATGTCTGTCGGAATGTTTTCATGCATATTTGTACGCGCTATTATAATGTAATCAAGCTAGCGACGTTATGTACGGGTGTACGTTTTTTTTTGTTTTTTTTGTTTGTCAGAAAAAAATACAATCATGTGTGCTTACGGACTGTATCCCTACAGACTGTATTGATTTATATTGATATATAATGTAGGAACCAGAATATTAATAACAGAAAGAAACAACCCTTTTGTGTGAATGGGGGAGGAAGGTTTTTTGAGTTGGTGCACTAATTGTAAGTGTATTTTGTGTTTTTTATGTTGATTTAATAAAAAATAAAAAATAAAAATTTATTTTTATTTTTATTTTTATTTCTTGTGCGGCCCGGTACCAATCGATCCACGGACCGGTACTGGGCCGCGGCCCGGTGGTTGGGGACCACTGTTCTAACACATTTACAAAGATGGCGTGTGATGTTTGTGTAGCTTTTAAAAACATGGCAAGACAAGCTTTTTTGGAAGATTCCTAAAGGGGAACTGCACTTTTTTGGGAAAGTTGCCTTTTGTTCAAAACCATTAAAGGGGAACATTGTCACAATTTCAGAAGGGTTAAAACCATTAAAAATCAGTTCCCAGTGGCTTATTTTATTTTTCGAAGTTTTTTTCAAAATTTTACCCATCACGCAATATCCCTAAAAAAAGCTTCAAAGTGCCTGATTTTAACCATCGTTATATACACCCGTCCATTTTCCTGTGACGTCACATAGTGATGCCAACTCAAACAAACATGGCGCATAGAACAGCAAGCTATAGCGACATTAGCTCGGATTCAGACTAGGATTTCAGCGGCTTAAGCGATTCAACAGATTACGCATGTATTGAAACGGATGGTTGTAGTGTGGAGGCAGGTAGCGAAAACGAAATTGAAGAAGAAACTGAAGCTATTGAGCCATATCGGTTTGAACCGTATACAAGCGAAACCGACGAAAACGACACGACAGCCAGCGACACGGGAGAAAGCGAGGACGAATTCGGCGATCGCCTTCTAACCAACGATTGGTATGTGTTTGTTTGGCATTAAAGGAAACTAACAACTATGAACTAGGTTTACAGCATATGAAATACATTTGGCAACAACATGCACTTTGAGAGTGCAGACAGCCCAATTGTCATCAATTAATATATTCTGTAGACATACCCTCATCCGCGCTCTTTTCCTGAAAGCTGATCTGTCCAGTTTTGGAGTTGATGTCAGCAGGCCAGGGAAGCTAGGGTCGATATTCTTCTCTTGATCATCTTCGGTGGCATAAGGCACGGTGTGAGCCAAGACATGCAGGGGGTTTAGCTCACTCGTCTGCGGGAACAAACTGCCGCCATTGCTTGCCGTGCTACCGAGGTCCTTTGTCCCTGAATTGCTCACACACTCCGGCAGATTCAATGGGGATCTGGCGGCAGATTTCTTTGACCTTATCGTTGGAAATGCATCTGCTTTGAGTGTCGCAGGATATCCACACATTCTTGCCATCTCTGTCGTAGCATAGCTTTCGTCTGTAAAGTGTGCGGAACAAACGTCCAATTTCTTGCCACTTTTGCATCTTTGGGCCACTGGTGCAACTTGAATCCGTCCCCATTCGTGTTGTTGCACACTCCGACAACACACCGACGAGGCATGATGTCTCCAAGGTACGGAAAACAGTCGAAAAAACGGAAAATAACAGAGCTGATTCGACTCGGTGTTTGAGAAAATGGCGTATTGCTTCCCGATGTGACGTCACAACGTGACGTCATTGCTCCGAGAGCGAATATTAGAAAGGCGTTTAATTCGCCAAAATTCACCCATTTAGAGTTCGGAAATCGGTTAAAAAATATATATGGTCTTTTTTCTGCTACATCAAGGTATATATTGACGCTTACATAGGTCTGGTGATAATGTTCCCCTTAGATATGACGACGGATGGATTTTTTTTTTAATGTATTCTAACTTGTAAATAAAAGTGGGAGGTCCTCTATTTCGCCCATAAAATCAAATAAATAACCATTCAGAAAGCGCCTACAATACTCCATTTACATTTACTGACTTGAATATTAACCAAGTATTAGTGATTGTGTTATTATAAGCGCTTACGCAGACAAACTATTTACAGCGGCGATGTGATCACAAGCCTGTGTACAATTTCGACATGGTGTTTCCTCGCTTTCTTGCTCCCTGGGATGCATTTCTGTCCAAGTGCATCTCACTTGGACAGAAGAAGTTTGAGTAGGTATTCCGACGAGTTGGTACATCCGTTAAATGACAGCCATTTAGGTCCCGAAAATGGCAAAAACGACACCAAAAGACGCTTGGGAGGGAGAGAAAGAAGTTCACCTGTGTATTATAACCTTGCATACAACATAAACACCTTGGTGACACAAAAGCAGGTGTGTAGTTTTTAAGCACTTGCATTGTGCTTGTTTAAACATTAGCAGTCATACAAGTGTAAAAAGAAGCTAACCACTGTATGCTAAGACTACGTGAAGTACAGTAATATAAAACTAATCTCTTTTTGCCGTCAAGACTATGTTACCATTAGTGGTTTACCAGAACATATAGGTTTTTAAATATATTTTTAACAGATCCTAATTAATACCGTATTTTTCGAACTATAAGGCGCACTTAACATCCTCTCATTTTCTCAAAAATCGACAGTGCGCCTTTTAACCCGGTGCGCTTAATATACAGCATAATTCTGGTTGTGCTTACTGACCTCGAAGCAATTTTATTTAGTACCTGGTGTAAGGATAAGTGTGACCAGTAGATGGCAATCATACATAAGATATACATGTAGACTGCAATATGATGGCAGTAAACAACACCAAAACTTTAAATGTTCCATTGACAATATAGAACAATACACACGGCGCTCAAAAATCTGTCAAAATGTTTTTAGTACGACTTTGGTAAGCTATGAAGCCGTACCGCTTGGTGGATTGTCGGCGCATGAAACATACAAGTATTACTATGGTGTGTGTGTATAAGGACTGCAAAATGGCACCTATTAGCAGACATATTACCTGGCGTTTTGTTTTGCAATATTACGCAAAACCGACTTTTCTTCCCTTTTGGTAACTGCTGATGTGAATTTGGGATCTGCATAAGTCATGAAAATGTGCGCGGGTCCACAATTGTTGTCCGTGCCAATGCCGTAGTCATAAGCTTCTTCTTTTTCTCTACCTTCTTATGTGACATTCATCTTCCGCTGTTGCCATTTCATATAAAGTAGTGTAAAGTTCTTACTTATATCTGTCAGTAAACTCACCATGAAAGCGCTAAAACATACCGGTGTAGTGAGTTTACATAATTCACCCAAGGAACTTTAGTTATTAGAGAGTTACGGTCGGACAGTTTTTCACGGGACACATTTCCGGCGTTGTTGTTGCACTTTTGAGCCACGGATGAGAAGATGTTGCTCCGTTATTAATTCAAGTAAAGTCTGGATGTCATTAAAACAGTTAGCTCCATCTTTTGACACTTCTTCCACTCCCGTCCTTGCACAACAAAGATGACGGGGGAGAAGACACTGTTGAAGGTGAGCCACTTAGGTTAGACCGCCCACAAAACGCTGCATCCTGAAGAGACGCTCAGAAAGCTACTTGAAAATGGTCTGTAAAACTTAATGTATGCATCACTGCAGGTGATGCGGGTTGACAATGTACTTCCTGTTTCGTGCCGGAAGTATAACCGTCCAATCCAAGCAATGTTTGTAAATTTTACAATATAACTACAACTATTCATATTTACTAAACCGTCCCATGTGTGATGTCTGTCGGAATATTTTCATGTATATTTGTACGCGCTAATATAATGTAATCAAGCTAGCGTCGTTAGCATCAGCGATTATTCTAACACGCTCAAAGTGACTGTGTTATTATTATTGATTTATTACGGCATTTTTTTGTATTCTTTCAGTTTTATAAATTCATCAAAACCGTGGAGTTATTGAGTCTGTTGCGCTGATTGGAGAGCGAGCCTCCACAGCTAGCGGGTCTATGACGATGACTTCTGGTTTGTTTGATCATCCGTTTTACTGTCGTGTTACAGGGACCGTTTGGAAACAAAATATGTAAATAAACATTTACAAAATCTTTCCAACCAGGAACAGACCAACGAACTTTCCTCCAGAAGGTCTTATCTTTGTCCACGTGATGTCAGATGAAACAAAAATGGAGCTGTTTAGCCACAATACCCAGCAATATGTTTGGAGTAGAGATGTCCGATAATATCGGACTGCCGATATTATCAGCCGATCGGAAATTATCGGTATCGGTTTCAAAACGTAAAATTTATGACTTTTTAAAGTGCCGCTGTACGGAGTGGTACACGGACGTAGGGAGAAGTACAGAGCGCCAATAAACCTTAAAGGCACCCAGAACCCCTTGCAGCACTAACTCTTCCGGGACGCTACAATATACACCCCCCGCTACTCCCCCCGCCCCCTCAACCTCCTCATGCTCTCTCAGGGAGAGCATGTCCCAAATTCCAAGCTGCTGTTTTGAGGCATGTTAAAAAAAATAATGCGCTTTGTGACTTCAATAATAAATATGGCAGTGCCATGTTGGCATTTTTTTCCATAACTTGAGTTGATTTATTTTGGAAAACCTTAAAAACCTTAATTCCACGACTGTATGTTGTCAGGAGTTGTAGGTGACGAACCCCAAGATGCAGAGAAGGTGGCAGGCATTGTGCGGGAAAACATTATTTAATGTTCAAAAAATAAAGAATAAAGAAAAGACACCAACCAGGAACTAGGAATGGACAAACTGGAAACAGTGAACAGGGATCCAGCAAACAGGGACTAGGAACAAAAAGACAGTAAGCTACAAACAGTTACAAAATATAGCTTACCGCATACAGCTACACTGATATCGACACGACAGGTCGGAACGACAATAATCCAGCAGTGACTGGAGGAGAGGGCAGGTTTAAATAGTAGCTGGCTGATTGACAACAGGTGTGGCCAGGTGCCAATCAGCCACAGCTGAGGGGACACAGCACTCAGGGAGACAAGTAGGAAATAACCAAAATAAGAGCGCCGACAGGAAATAAAGACAAACAGAGGAAAAACTCAAAACATAACTAAACTGTCAGTGACAAACCTGACATATGTATCAGTATTGGTTGATATCGGAATCGGTAATTAAGAGTTGGACAATATCGGAATATCGGATATCGGCAAAAAAGCCATTATCGAACATCTCTAGTTTGGAGGAGAATAGGTGAGGCCTTTAATCCCAGGAACACCAATCCTACCGTCAAGCATCGTGGTGGTAGTATTATGCTCTGGGCCTGTTTTGCTACCAATGGAACTGGTGCTTTATCGAGAGTAAATGGGACAATGAAAAAAGGAGGATTACCTCCAAATTCTTCAGGACAACGTAAAATCATCAGCCCGGAGGTTGGGTCTTGGGCGCAGTTGGGTGTTCCAACAGGACAACGACCCCAAACACATGTCAAAAGTGGTAACGGAATGGCTAAATCAGGCTGGAATAAAGGTTTTAGAATGGCCTTCCCAAAGTCCTGACTTAAACGTGTGGACAATGCTGAAGAAACAAGTCCATGTCAGAAAACCAACACATTTAGCCGAACCGCATACATTTTGTCAAGAGGAGTGGTCAAAAATTCGTGGATGGCTACCAAAATCACCTTATTGCAGTGAAACTTGCCAAGGGACATGTAAGCAAATATTAACATTGCTGTATGTATACTTTTAACCCATTGGTCACATAATAAATTCATAAAAGAACCAAACTTCATGAATGTTTTTTGGGACCAACAAGTAAGTGCTCCAATCACTCTATCACAGGGGTGCTCATTACGTCGATCGCGAGCTACCGGTCGATCTCGGACGGTGTGTCAGTCGATCACCAGCCAGGCATTAAAAAAATAGTCCTAAAAATGAGCGATCATAAATCTTCACTATGACGTCACTTTCGTCACTTGATTGACATTCACGGCACCCGAGGGTCTTCTGAGATGACGCTGGCTGCTGCCAGCTCATTAAAATTACCAACTGGAAGGCGAGAAACACTTTATTTCAACAGACTCTGGCGCCGTACCTGTCGTCAAAACTCCAAAAGTCCGACTGCACAGTTGCACAGTTGCGCTAACAAAATAAGAGTCTCAGAAAGCTGGCGTGCACAAGCTAGCAAGCTACGGAGTTTGCCGCCAAAGTATTTCTTGTAAAGTGTATACAAAGGAGTACGGAAGCTGGACAAATAAGATGCCAAAAACCAACCACTTTCATGTGGTATTGGACAGAAAGGAGGACTTTTTTCTCCTCCATTCGAAAATGCGGACGTTTTTAGCACCACTGTCTGATTCCAATCAATGCAAGTCATCACAATCAGGTAATACACCAACTTATATTCTTGTCTTCATGAAAGAAAGGAATCTATATGTGTTAAACATGCTTGTATTATCTTTAAACACCTTTAACTTATTAACAATATTAACTATATGTGTTAAACATGCTTGTATTATCTTTAAACACCTTTAACTTATTAACAATATTAACGATATGTGTTAAACATGCTTGTATTATCTTTAAACACCTTTAACTTGTTAACAATATTAACTATATGTATTAAACATTCTTGTATTATCATTAAACACCTTTAACTTGTTAACAATATTAACTATGTGTTAAACATGCTTGTATTATCATTAAACACCTTTAACTTGTTAACAATATTAACTATATGTATTAAACATGCTTGTATTATCATTAAACACCTTTAATTTTTTAACAATATTAACTATATGAGTTAAACATGCTTTCATTATCTTTAAACACCTTTTACTTGTTAACAATATTAACTATATGTATTAAACATACTTGTATTATCATTAAACACCTTTAATTTATTAACAATATTAACTATATGTGTTAAACATGCTTGCATTATCATTAAACACCTTTAACTTGTTAACAAAAACATATATTTCATCCATCCATCCATCCATCTTAGTAAATATAAATTATATATATGAATGAGGTAGATCCCCACGACTTGATCAATTGAAAAGTAGCTCGCCTGCAGAAAAAGTGTGAGCACCCATGCTCTATCACAAAAAAATAAGAGTTGTAGAAATTATTGGAAACTCAAGACAACCATGACATAAACTTTTGACTGTATATCTGCGGCTTATAGTCTGGTGCGGCTAATATATGTGAACACATTTTTTTTCTTCCTAAAATTTGGTGTGCTCAATAGCCCAGAAAATACGGTAGTTTGCACTTCTAGGGATATTTTTCATGAAAAAAAATATATACCGTATTTTTCCGACTATAAGTCGCAGTTTTTTTTCATAGTTTGCGACTTGTATATGTTTTTTTTCCTTTTTTACTATGCATTTTCGGCAGGTGCGACTTATACTCCGGTGCGACTTATACTCCGAAAAATACGGTAATTTGGAGTTTTATGTGCTAGCAGCGCTAGTTCTAGCACGTCAGTCTAGTCAAGGTGCCGAGGTCAAGGGCCTGTCGTCTGTCTTAAAAGTTATGATGTCCTTTAAAAGAACAAATCACCACTCAGCAGGCGGTTTGAAGCCAAAAAGTCAAGAGCAGGAAAGTCGGGATTGTTGAGGATTGGTCGCTGGAACGGGAAACCAGATGAGGCGCCGGCAAGGGCCGGACAATTCTACAAGCTACCATCCGTCCAGAATCTGGGGAAAAAAATGTGCCCGTGACAACGAGCGGTGGCCTTGTAAAACAAAAGCACACACACGAGTAAAAGCTCTGCATTAAAGTATTACACACAAGAGTGCTCAGCTGCTTCCAATGTTCGGCGGATTAATGAGCGGTGGAGAGAATGAGCAAGCATTTCCCAAAGTCAAGCTAAACTGGAGCCAAAGACAGAGAGGGGTCGTCAGCAGGCCAGGGTCTTAAATCAGACCAAAGGCCGGCCTCGTTGTCAGGCCGGCACTGGGGGCAGGAAACGCTCCCCTCACAATGAGGATGGGCCTTTTTGTTGTGGATTTTTTTTTTTCCACCCCCCTTTTTTATAGCAGCTGGGCTTGTAAAAGCAGCTGGACACAAGCAGGCCAAGAAACCGAGACAAGGGGTCATGAGGAACTGTTTGTTATTCCCAAACTGTAAGTCATATGTGACGTCAAGGAGGTGACGTGCCGAACATGATTACAGGCTTTGTTCGGTCGAGAAGCCCCTCTCTCGTGACCCCTTTACCAAAAAAGGAGTGATTCATAAGATACACTATATTGCCAAAAGTATTTGGCCACCCATCTAAATGATCAGAATCAGGGGTCCTAATCACTTGGCCCGGCCACAGGTGTATAAAATCAAGCACTTAGGCATGGAGACTGTTTCTACAAACATTTGTGAAAGAATGGGCCGCTCTCAGTGATTTCCAGCGTGGAACTGTCATAGGATGCCACCTGTGAATCAAATCTAGTCGTGAAATTTCCTCGTTTCTAAATATTCCAAAGTCCACTGTCGGCTTTATTATAAGAAAATGGAAGATTTTGGGAACAACAGCAACCAACTGACAGAGAGGGGTCAGCATAGTGCAAAGAGGTCGCCGACTTTCTGCACAGTCAGTTGCTACAGAGCTCCAAACTTCACAATTAGCCCACGTACAGTACGCAGAGAGCTTCACGGAATGGGTTTCCATGGCCGAGCAGCTGCATCTAAGCCATACATCACCAAGTCCAATGCAAAGCGTGGGATGCAGTGGTGTAAAGCACGTCGCCACTGGACTCCAGAGCAGTGGAGACGCCTTCTCTGGAGTGATGAATCATGCTTTTCAATCAATCAATGTTTATTTATATAGCCCTAAATCACAAGTGTCTCAAAGGGCTGCAGAAGCCACAACGACATCCTCTGTTTGGATCCCACATCAGGGCAAGGAAAAACTCAACCCAGTGGGATGACAATGAGAAACCTTGGAGAGGTCCACAGATGTGGGAGACCCCCACCCCTAGGGTGACCGGTGCAATGGACGTCGAGTGGATCTAGCATAATATTGTGAAAGTCCAGTCCATAGTGGATATAACATAATAGTGAGAGTCCAGTCCATCTGGCAATCTGATGGACGAGTCTAGGTTTGGAGGTTGCCAGGAGAACGGTACATTTCAGACTGCATTGTGCCGAGTGTGAAATTTGGTGGAGGAGGAATTATGGTGTGGGTTTGTTTTTCAGGAGTTCTGGCTTGGCCCCTTAGTTCCAGTGAAAGGAACTGTGAATGCTCCAGGATACCAAAATCCATCCATCCATCCATTTTCTACCGCTTATTCCCTTCGGGGTCGCGGGGGGCGCTGGAGCCTATCTCAGCTACAATCGGGCGGAAGGCGGGGTACACCCTGGACAAGTCGCCACCTCATCGCAGGGCCAACACAGATAGACGGACAACATTTACACACTAGGGCCAATTTAGTGTTGCCAATCAACCTATCCTCAGGTGCATGTCTTTGGAGGTGGGAGGAAGCCGGAGTACCCGGAGGGAACCCACGCAGTCACGGGGAGAACATGCAAACTCCACACAGAAAGATCCCGAGGCCGGGATTGAACTCACGACTCCTCAGGACCTTCGTATTGTGAGGCAGACGCACTAACCCCTCCTCCACCATGCTGCCCAGATACCAAAATATTCTAGACAATTCCATGCTCCCAACCTTGTGAGAACAGTTTGCAGGGGCCCTTCCTCTTCCAACATGACTGTGCACCAGTGCACAAAGCAAGGTCCATAAAGACATGGATGACAGAGTCTGGTGTGGATGAACTTGACTGGCCTGCACTGAGTCCTGACCTGAACCCGATGGAACACCTTTGGGATGAATTAGAACGGAGACAGAGAGCCAGGCCTTCTCGACCAACATCAGTGGGTGACCTCACCAATGCGCTTTTGGAAGAATGGTGGAAAATTCCTATAAGCACACTCGGCAACCTTGTGGACAGCCTTCCCAGAAGAGTTGAAGCTGCTACTCAGTGGCCTAGTGGTTAGGGTATCCGCCCTGAGATCGGTAGGTTGTGAGTTCAAACCCTGGCCGAGTCATACCAAAGACTATAAAAATGGGAGCCATTACCTTCCTGCTTGGCACTCAACATCAAGGGTTGGAATTGGGGGTTAAATCACCAAAAATTATTCCCGGGCGCGGCACCGCTGCTGCCCACTGCTCCCCTCACCTCCCAGGGGGTGATCAAGTAGATGGGTCTAATGCAGAGGACAAATTTCACCACACCTAGTGTGTGTGACAATCATTGGTACTGTAACTTTAACTTTAACTTAATAGCTGCAAAAGGTGGACCGACATCATATTGAACCCTATGGGTTAGGAACGGGATGGCACTTCAAGTTCATATGTGAGTCAAGGCAGGTGGCCAAATACTTTTGGCAATATAGTGTATCTGTATCATACTTGCCAACCCTCCCGAATTTTCCGGGAGACTCCCGAAATTCAGCGCTTCTCCCGAAAACCTCCCGGGACAAATATTCTCCCGAAAATCTCCCGATTTTCAGCCGGAGCTGGAGGCCACGCCCCCTCCAGCTCCATGCGGACCTGGGTGAGGACAACAGGGTGACAAGAACTAAATCATCCAGACTAGGGATACATTTATTATTATGTTTATCTTACCTAAAAATAAATATATTTATTCATTAAAAAAAAAAACTAAATAAATTTTTACTATATTTTGCTAAAAACATCAAAATTAATTGTATATTTATTTGTATTTTTTTCTCCTTATTACATCTAGGCATTAGAATTATACATTAAAATAAACATATTTGAAATAATTAATTTTAAATTATCATAATAATTCATTTAAAATGACCATATTTAATTATTAAAATAATTGCTTGTTTATCAACAACTTTAGCATTTTATTCATTACATTTTGAAGCTCTCAGAAGCCAAGTTATGTTATATTCCTTAATATTTATTTATGCAAGTTTGAAGTATCAATTATCTAAACACAGTTTTGTTTGCATATTTTCAGGATATATATATATATATATATATATATATATATATATATATATATATATATATATATATATACATATATACATATATATAAATAAATATATATATATGTATATATATATATATACATATATATAAATAAATATATATATATATATGTATATATACGTATATATATATATCTATATATATATATATATACGTATATATATATATATATATATATATATATATATATATATATATATATATATATATATATATATATATATATATATATATATATATGTATGAAATACTTGAATTGGTGAATTCTAGCTGTCAATATACTCCTCCCCTCTTAACCACACCCTCAACCACGCCCTGCCCCACCCCCGACCACGCCTCCACCCCCCACCTCCCGAAATCGGAGGTCTCAAGGTTGGCAAGTATGATCTGTATTCACTTCTGCAGTCTGTCCAAGTTTAAAACGTTTGGGCGAGAATTAAGTTATGAAGTGTACTGTGAAAAATGTTCCTAATCTTTCCGCCTGTCTATCGATAAACAGTTTTGTGTGATCTCCGACTGCGTTTCTGGGCCGTGCTTGTAGGAACATCCATCAAACTGTTTCCCTTTCTGCCACCTGATGTTTATAAGCGATAGACACTCTTTCATCAAGAGTGCACTTTCCACATGGATCACAAGGATACGCTTCCCCAAACAATCCCGTGGCCAAGGTTAAGAACACGAGGATAATAAATCGCTCCAGTGTCATGTTCAATTTCCAGCGGGGGGCTTTACCGAGCATTATCCATAACAGGATTTAAATTGTTATCAGGACACAGAACAATCCACTTTGCATCCCGGCGAGCATCCTGAGTGATTTATAGGGGAGGAAACAACCATCACATTTTCCAGCATCCAACCCTTCATGTACTTGGATGATTGTTCGGATAAATTGCTTCCATCCGGGCTGCCGCTCGCGACTCGTGTTGGACGAGCGCTATCGGCTTTGATTGTCTGTTCTGGGCTCCGTCGCAGAATGCGACTGCAGCTCCTTTCCTGCCTCCCTGAGAGAGGCCAAGACGGATGATGAGTTGTCCGAGACGTGCTCCCTACCAGGTCCCAAGGTCTAGAAATGTAAGTCGAGAAGGATGGATTTTCAGCTCTCTGACAAAACAAATGATTGTATTGACCTGAACGCAAGACAACCCTGAATACAAGATGACACCTCTTTTTCAACACACGTTTTTGGTGTAAAAAAAACCCTGTTTTTTCATATTGTTCTCAAAGGTACCGTATTTTTCGGACTATAAGTCGCAGTTTTTTTCATAGTTTGGCCGGGGGTGCGACTTATACTCAGGAGCGACTTATGTGTGAAATTATTTACACATTACCGTAAAATATCAAATAAAATTATTTAGCTCAAGTCAAAGTCACAACGTCCGATAGAATTCTAAAAATATTATGACAGACCACCTCAAAAAAACGGAATGGAATTTTACAGTTTTTTACTGAATGAGACAATGAAAATGTACATTAAAATAAAGACAGTGGGATTTGCAATATTAACTATGAACAATAAAACACTGAATATTAACAACATATGAACATCGCTCTTCTTTTACTTCTCAGACCAGCTCCTCGATAGTTGTGTATCTTTTACAATCGAGCAAAACACAACAAAAATGTAACATCATAATTTTTGTTCTGTGTACCGTATTTAAATCGGACTATAAGTCGCAGTTTTTTTCATAGTTTGGCCGGGGGTGCGACTTATACTCAGGAGCGACTTATGTGTGAAATTATTAACACATTACCGTAAAATATCAAATAATATTATTTAGCTCATTCACGTAAGAGACTAGACGTATAAGATTTCATGGGATTTAGCGATTAGGAGTGACAGATTGTTTGGTAAACGTATAGCATGTTCTATATGTTATAGTTATTTGAATGACTCTTACCGTAATATGTTACGTTAAAATACCAGGCACGTTCTCAGTTGGTTATTTATGCCTCATATAACGTACACTTATTCATTCTTTATTTATTTTAAATTGCCTTTCAAATGTGTTGGTGTTGGGTTTTATCAAATAAATTTCCCAAAAAATGCGACTTATACTCCAGTGCGACTTATATATGTTTTTTTCCTTCTTTATTATGCATTTTTGGCCGGTGCGACTTATACTCCGGAGCGACTTATACTCCGAAAAATACGGTAAATATATCGAACAGTGCTCCAGATATTTACATCCAAGTACCCTCAATGTTCGCTATAACGCGATCATGCCATGGATGCCCGTTTACATCGGGGTATGGTGGCCAGCAGACTAGGGCAGTGGTTCTCAAATGGGGGTACGTGTATCCCTGGGGGTACTTGAAGGTATGCCAAGGGGTACGTGAGATTTTTTTTTAAATATTCTAAAAATAGCAACAATTCAAAAATTCTTTACAAATATATTTATTGAATAATACTTCAACAAAATATGAATGTAAGTTCATAAACTGAACATCAAATCAAGTAGGCTATTCCATTCATTACCATAAACCTGCAGAGTTTCCACCAAGCCATGATGGTTTGACCCTCACTAAAATGTCTGTCAAAAAGAACTGTGAAAAGAAATGCAACAATGCAATATTCAGTGTTGACAGATAGATTTTTTGTGGACATGTTCCATAAATATTGATGTTAAAGATTTCTTTTTTTGTGAAGGAATGTTTAGAATCCAGATGGATCTCTATTACAATCCCTAAAGAAGGCACTTTAAGTTGATGATTACTTCTATGTTTAGAAATCTTTATTTATAATTGAATCACTTGTTTATTTTTCAACCAGTTTTTAGTTATTTGTATATCTTTTTTCCAAATAGTTCAAGAAAGACCACTACAAATGAGCAATATTTTGCACTGTTATACAATTTAATAAATCAGAAACTGATGACATAGTGCTGTATTTTACTTCTTTATCTCTTTTTTTCAACCAAAAATGCTTTGCTCTGATTAGGGGGTACTTGAATTAAAACAATTTTCACAGGGGGTACATCACTGAAAAAAGGTTGAGAACCACTGGACTATGGTATGGGACTAGTTAACGAGCTAAATCTGTTATGAGTCTTAGACCATGTCCACACAAACACAGATACTTAATTAACGCATTCTTATACGTCCAAACACAAACGGATATTTTTTTCTTTAAAAACGCAGATTTTTGCAAACGCTGGCCAAGGTGAAGGGTTCCAAAACTCTCCGCTCAGCGTATGTGTGTAGTAGGGTTGTACGGTATACCGGTATTAGTATAGTACCGCGTTATTAATTAATCATATTCGGTACTATCCCGCCTCTAAAATGTACCAGTGTCATTGCTGATTTACGAGCATAGGAGCATGTTCGGCAGCGCACAATCACGGAGTGCTTACAAGCAGACACAGTGTGTAGACAGAAAAGGGAGAATGGATTAATTTTGGCTTAAAAAGTAACGATAAAGGTGACGCTATAACACTGAAACGCCCTCAGGAAGAGGTGCTTTAAGACATGGCTAGTTAGCTGCTAACGTCCATCGTCTGGAGTGTTTTAGCTACTTCTAAATCACTAATCCTCGCCTCCATGGAGACAAATAAAGTGAGTTTCTTACAAGTATCATCCCTGCAGGACGAGGAATAGCTAAACATGCTTCACTACACACCGTAGCTCACCGGCGTCAAAATGTAAACAAACGCCATGGGTTAACCCACTGTAATGATACCAAGTACAGGAGCGTATCTAGTCGATATTACTATGATTACATCGATGATTTTTAGCATCACAAAATTGTATTTTGTTTTTTTGAAATGTATATTATGTTTATAAACTCAGGAAATATGTCTCTGGAAGCACAAGGACTTAGATTATGACCAATGTATGATCCTGTAACTACTTGGTATCGGATTGATACCCAAATTTGGGGTGTCATCCAAAACTAATGTAAAGCATCCAAACGACAGAAGAATAAGTGATTATTACATTTTAACAGAAGTGTAGATAGAACATGTTAAAAGAGAAATCAAACAGATATTAACAGTAAATGAACAAGTAGATTAATAATTAATTTCCTGCCACTTGTCCCTAATAATGTTGACAATATAATAGAATGGAAAAATGACACAATATGTTACTGCATATGTCAGCAGCTAAATTAGTAGCATTTGTTTGCTATTAAAATACAAGTTGTCTGTTCACTATTTTATTTAAGGATAATCTTCCAATAAGAAACATATGTTTAATTTATCCTAAGATTTTTTGTTAAAATAAAGCCAATAATGCAATTTTTTGTGGTCCCCTTTATTTAGAAAGGTACCGAAAAGTATCGAATTACCTTTTGGTACCGGTACCAAAATATTGGTATCGGGACAACACTAGCGTGTCGACGACTCAAACGGAGACTTGAACTCCTCTGATGACGTCATGGTTGCGCGATGTCATTTCCAAAGCTCAACAACACTGCCTGGCTGGCTTTAAACACTGTAAGAGGATTTACTGTATGTTTGAACGTAAATATGCTGCTATTTTCACTCTACGTTGACAAAAAAAGACGCATGAAAATGAGTTTTGAGACACTCCAGCCAGCGCCAAAGACAGTCAGTGGTTTGGATACAATTGTTGGTGGACTTCCAGCTGATGGGACATCTTTGACTTGCAAGACGTTTTGCTCTGTGTCATAAAAAAGGTGCAACATTACCTCACGAAAAATGGGATTTGTATATATCAATCTCGAGAATAACGCGATTGGCATTTTATGGACCCCAATGACCGCATTATATCAAACTTTGAATGTAAGTCCATGTCATTGGACTCATAGAGGTAGTCTTGAGTTAAGACCTGGATATTAACCAGTGACTATGAAATTGACTTCTTTGGTACCAAGTCTCCAGGCCAGACTGCACTTGGGGAGACATCATTTAGCGCTACTTGTTAGTTTGCATTAATTAATCTCAAGACCCCAAATATGAGACTCCTCTTTTTCCAGACTTTCTTCCAGGGTACATATTCTGTCCTATACTCAGGTCAATACGCACTTCTCTAGACTTTGTAGTTCAGTTTTGCCCCTGAACAGTTTTTGGTGTTCTGGATATTCACAGGTCTATAAAGTCTTTAGAATCCCTGAGCTCTCCGTAAACCTTTGACTGAACTACTTTCATACCAAGTCTCTGAGGGAAATACACAAGTAGCCTATCAATTGGATGACTTTGTACTGCCTCCACTATGGGACCTAGGCCCTAGCCCGGGGGTCAGCAACCCGCGGCTCTAGAACCGCATAGCACCGCCCTAGTGGCTCCCTGAAGCTTTTTCAAAGATAAGTGAAAATGGAAAAAGTTAAAAAAAAAAAAAAAAATTTGTTTTACTATGCTTTCTGCATGACATGACGCAAACATCCCTAATTGATAGAAATCCCACTGTTTGTACTAAACACGCTTCACTGATGAAAGTATTTGGCGAGCACCGTTTTGTCCTACTACTTTCAGCAGTCCTTGAACTCATCGTAGTTTGTTTACATGTACAACTTTTTCCAACGCTGCCACAGTAAGACGTGTTTTATGCCACTCCCTATTTGTCTCATTTTGTCCACCAACCCTTTTATACTGTGCGTGAATGCACAAAGGTGAACTTTGTTGATGTTATTGACTTGTTGGAGTGATAATCAGGCACATGCTATTTAGGCTAGCTGTATGTACATATTGCATCATTTATGCCTCGTTTGTAGGTATATTTGAACTCATTTAATTTCCTTAATGTCTTCTGTGTATTTAATTTATATTAGCATGTTTCATGACACATCATCTGTATGTAATATTGGCTGAATTTCTCATAGTTGTTTGTGTGGCATGTTGTTCCAGACCACAGCAAACGTTACCCAGCTTGCAAAGATTGTAATAAATCCAATAGAAGAAGACAGCCTGTCCTTTCCTTAAACTTGGACACACACATCTATACCTTTGGCCATTCTGAGCCAGTAATTTCCAGAAGTTATCTCATTCTGTGAGAAGCCTCCATTTTACGAATGATTTCATGTTGCAAAAATGTGTAGAATAAAAATTTAGAATGAAGATTTGTGTCAGCCTTTGATAGTTGGCTAATATAGCCACTTACATCATGTGTTGTCTTCATTATAATACTTATATAAAACTTTACATTTTTTGCGGCTCCAAACATTTTTTTATTTATTCTTTTTTGGTCCAATATGGTTCTTTCAACATTTTGGGTTGCCGACCCCTGCCCGAGCCTGAGAGTTTGCTGGGTAAGAACAGCAAATGTATAATGCTGTTCATTGTTTGTCAAGTCTAATTTCTATCATTTGTCAACTCCGTTCCGATGACTGCAAAAACGATGTTTAAAAACTAGGATTTTACTATCAAAAATAACAGTGGTACCGTTTTTCCCCCCCACATTTACAGGAATAAATTGTAAAAAAAAAAAAAAAAAAAAAAAAAAGTTCAGTCGCCAGCATTTTACTATAAAAAGAACAGCAGTACTGTTCTTCTATTTACAGAAATACACTTAAAAAACACACCATTTATTTTTAAGTGAAATTCTGGGTAGTTTTTTTTTTTACCGTAAAATCTACTGATATATATATATATATATATATATATATATATATATATATATATATATATATATATATATATATATATTTTATTTTTTTAACATAGTAGCTATCTATTAGGGTTTATCATTATAAACCGTACCATGGCAAATTAAACAAAATTGACTTGGCTTTCGATTTGTATCCCCTTATTTTATGGTTTAATCTCGAATGTTAGTATTATTCATTTGAGAATAATGTGTGGCCATTGATTACAATCGACAGAGGATCCTTCATTGCAGCACTGTTGTGTTCATGCAAAATGCTAGTTATAAAGCTGTCGATACATGGGAGCCAGTGAGTGATGGCGCCACGGTCTACCTTTATGTTAGAGCCCATTGACTTCCCTTGTAAGCTTTTGCAGAGAATTTGAAAACAATCAGTGCGCGGTGCGGCACAATGCAGAGGCATTAATCACAAAAAGGGGGGGGGCAACACTTTATTCTGGCACACAGTAAAGGTGGATTGTTGGAACAGCTGCAAAGCATTCTGGTGTGGCCAGTGATTTATGGGCACGGGGCAATAACGATGAGACAGCGTCATTACCATATCGACAGGCTTCCGGATAGATTATTCTCATTGATTGCTTCACGGCCTGTTGATAAGCACATAGAGGGAGTGGGGGGAATGTACTCCCTGACTCTGCAAGATAGATACATATACAGTTGGAGAAATAATTGTTTGATTCCTTGCTGATTTTGTAAGTTTAGCCCTGAACAAACTTTTTTTTTGTTTGAAACAAAACTGAAAACATGGTTAAATACTTCAGAATGCATAGAGGATCTGCAAAGAGAAGAGTACTGTATACAGTGGAACTTCTATTTGCGACCTTTTCGGTATACGAACCTTTACATCGCGCCATTTATGCCTCTGTTGTCAGGCTTGGTCAAAAGATAGGACTCAGATGCAGAGTAGGGAATAATTCGGCAGGCTTTTATTTTGGAAAGCTTCCTTTTAACTCCAGAGTCAGGGCAATTCAATATCGGCTATAACTAAACTAGTCGGCGAAAAAGGTTCCAACAAAAAGGAACAACCGAAAATCACTCCGAAAGGAGGAAAACACAAAAACAATGACGAACTATACTTGGCGCCGTATATTCTATGAAACTTATAATAAACACAAAATGCTCCAACAGGAGGAAGAATAAATGGCTATGAAACTTCTACATACTACTATCTAATAAAGGCATACTTGCCAACCTTGAGACCTCTGATTTCGGGAGGTGGGGGGAGGGGGGAGGGGTGGGCGTGGTCGGGGTGGGACGGGGGCGTGGTTGGGGGCGTGGCTAAAAGGGGAGGAGTATATTTACACCTAGAATTCACCAAGTCAAGTATTTCATATATATATATATATATATATATATATATATATATATATATATATATATATATATATATATATATATATATATATATATATATTTTATTATATATATATATATATATATATATATATAAGAAATACTTGATGTTCAGTGAATTCTAGCTATATATATACATATATATATATATTTTATTATATATATATATATATATATATATATATATATATATATATATATATATATATATATATATATCCATCCATCCATCCATCCATTTTCTACCGCTTATTCCCTTTTGGGGTCGCGGGGGGCGCTGGAGCCTATCTCAGCTACAATCGGGCGGAAGGCGGTGTACACCCTGGACAAGTCGCCACCTCATCGCAGGGCCAACACAGATAGACAGACAACATTCACACTCACATTCACACACTAGGGCCAATTTAGTGTTGCCAATCAACCTATCCCCAGGTGCATGTCTTTGGAGGTGGGAGGAAGCCGGAGTACCCGGAGGGAACCCACGCAGTCACGGGGAGAATATGCAAACTCCACACAGAAAGATCCCGAGCCCGGGATTGAACCCAAGACTACTCAGGACCTTCGTATTGTGAGGCAGATGCACTAACCCCTCTGCCACCGTGAAGCCCATATATATATATATATATATATATATATATATATATATATATATATATATATATATATATATATATATATATAAAAATATATATATATATATATATATAAAATAAATACTTGAATTTCAGTGTTCATTTATTTACACGTATACACACACATAACACTCATCTACTCATTGTTGAGTTAAGGGTTGAATTGTCCATCCTTGTTCTATTCTCTGTCACTATTTTTCTAACCATGCTGAACACCCTCTCTGATGATGCATTGATGTGTGGCACGCACAAAAGTGCTTTCATCAAATGCACTAGATGGCAGTATTGTCCTGTTTAAGAGTGTCACAACATTGCTGTTTACGGCAGACGAACTGCTTTATGGTATACAAAAAAGTGACTGCTGTTGTTGTGTGTTGTTGCCACGCTGGGAGGACGTTAATGAAACTGCCTAACAATAAACCCACATAAGAAACCAAGAACTTGCCCTCCATCATTCTATAGTTATAACGTGATTGGGCAGGTACGCTTTTTTATATTGTGGAGGACCTGAGTCCGCCTGAATTTCGGGAGATTTTCGGGAGAAAATTTGTCCCGGGAGGTTTTCGGGAGAGGCGCTGAATTTCGGGAGTCTCCCGGAAAATCCGGGAGGGTTGGCAAGTATGAATAAAGGTTAACAAAAAACGTCACTCAAAAAATTTAGGAAAAGAAAGAACTGTAAAAAAACCTGAAAACTCACCACTTCGGCTGTAAAACTAAATAACACAAAATCACTCTGCTGAGGAGGAGAAAAAGAAAACTCAAAATAGCAAGGAAGGAATTCAGGATCAAGGTATTCAAACACGAGACAAGGCAAGGCATGGACAGGAAGCTAGAGAGGCACGAATAAACGAGACAATCTGGCATAGAACAAAGGGAGGCGTGGGCTTAGAAGACACATGAGGGTAATGGGGAACAGGTGGAAACAATCAGGGGTCAGGGATGACGTCAGACTGATGACACAAAAGGAAGGGCAAGTGATCTGACACGAGAGGAGTTACTTTTCAAAGTAAAACATACAATTCACAAGACAGAAGAAACCAAGACAAGACATCCCTCACCGCGGTGTGACATCTGTGTACGAACGCTTCATTCATTTTGTATGTCGCTTGAAGCCATCGGGGGCCGCCGTTTTCATGACATCACTTCCTGCACACGCGGGCGATGCCATTTTAAAGAGGCGTTGCCCCCCTGCGTCACATCCTGTACACACCGGCGTGGCTATTTCAAAGAGCTTTGACGGCGAGCGCCACTTCTGACTCATTTATTTCCACAATATCGTACCTTGCGTCAGTCAGAGCTGTGTCAGCCTGTCTTAAAAAACACTTTGTGTGATCAAAAACTAGAGATGTCCGATAATGTTTTTTTTTGCCGATATCCGATATTCCGATATTGTCCATCTCTTAATTACCGATTCCGATATCAACCGATACCGATATATACAGTCGTGGAATTAAAACATAACAATGCCTAATTTTGTTGTGATGCCCCGCTGGATGCATTAAACAATGTAACAAGGTTTTCCAAAATAAATCAACTCAAGTTATGGAAAACAATGCCAACATGGCACTGCCATATTTATTATTGAAGTCACAAAGTGCATTATTTTTTTTAACATGCCTCAAAACAGCAGCTTGGAATTTGGGACATGCTCTCCCTGAGAGAGCATGAGGAGGTTGAGGTTGGCGGGGTTGGGCTGGGTGAGGCTGAGGTGGTGGTGTGGTGTGGGGGGGGGGGGGGTAAGGGGGAAGCGTCCCGGAAGAGTTAGTGCTGCAAAGGGTTCTGGGTATTTGTTCTGTTGTGTTTATGTTGTGTTACGGTGCGGATGTTCTCCCGAAATGTGTTTTTCATTCTTGTTTGGTGTGGGTTCACAGTGTGGCGCATATTTGTAACAGTGTTAAAGTTGTTTATACGGCCACCCTCAGTGTGACCTGTATGGCTGTTGACCAAGTATGTGATGCATTCACTTGTGTGTGTGAAAAGCCGTAGATATTATGTGACTGGGCCGGCACACAAAGGCAGTGCCTTTAAGGTTTATTGGCGCTCTGTACTTCTTCCTACGTCCGTGTACACAGCGGCGTTTTAAAAAGTCATACATTTTACTTTTTGAAACCGATAATTTCCGATATTACATTTTAAAGCATTTATCGGCCGATAATATCGGCAGCCCGATATTATCGGACATCTCTATCAAAAACGCTTTAAACTATTAATTTCGCTAACTGCTTCTTTGCTATCACTTTTACCATCATATTTGTACATATTGTATTTGCTGATGTTGCTCTATTGTTGTTGTTGTTGTTGTGTTTGCTCTTGTTGTTTTTGTCTCTCTGTCTAATCCCCCTAAACCCCCCTTTCCTCCTCTGTCTTCCTTTTTTTCTCTGTCTATCCCCTCCTGCACCAAATGATAATATAAATACATTTAATAAAGTCAAATACAAATAAGGCAACAAGAGAAGTATACAACACTTCTCTATTGTAAAGCAAATCTGAACAGCCGATATGGGCATGTACATCATATATATGATTTGCTTGAGAAGCTGGACAACAAAAAAACAAAAACAAAAAAACAAACAAAAAATGCTTTAAATGTGTCCAAACTCTCACACTTAGCCTGCAGCTCGCGGCCACTTCAGTTTGAAGATTTTATCGGCGAAGCGGGCTTTGTTCCGCAGCAAGTCTTTAATTTTGATGAGACTGAAAAAGATGCCACAGAGGACCTTTATTACAGCGAAGGAGAAGGCACTACCGGTACACATGCCGATGAAGGATCACCTCACGCTGCTAGTTTGTGCTGATGCTAGCGGTGACTACGTAAAGCCGAGGATGTCCTTGTGGCTTGTGCAGCCCTTTGAGACACTCGTGATTTAGGGCTACATAAGTAAACATTGATTGATTGATTGATTGAAAGCCAGTGCTCATTTAAATGATAAATGGATAAATGGGTTGTACTTGTATAGCGCTTTTCTACCTTCAAGGTACTCAAAGCGCTTTGACACTACTTCCACATTTACCCATTCACACACACATTCACACACTGATGGCGGGAGCTGCCATGCAAGGCGCTAACCAGCACCCATCAGGAGCAAGGGTGAAGTGTCTTGCTCAGGACACAACGGACATGACGAGGTTGGTACTAGGTGGGGATTGAACCAGGGACCCTCGGGTTGTGCACGGCCACTTTCCCACTGCGCCACTCCGAAACTCCCAGAGTGTTCAACAATGCCACAAATATTCCCAGACACAAGGTAAAATGAATTCCCTTTTTTTTTATTTTTTTTTTTATTGTAGCAACATGGTGGTTAATGTTTTAGAACGCACCAATCAGACTTTTTTGTGTATGTGTGCATGTTGTTATTTAAGCTTGCTGTAATGTTGTTTTGCCGTTTGGATACAAAAGAGATTGTTGAGCCATTACCTCCTTATGTTGTTTTAATATTCATATACTAGTGTTCAATATTTTGGTACCGGTAACAAAATGTATTTCGATACTTTTCGGTACTTTTCTAAATAAAGGGGACCACAAAAAATTGCATTATTGGCTTTATTTGAACAAAAAATCTTAGGGTACATTAAACATATGTTTCTTATTGCAAGTTTGTCCTTAAATAAAATAGTGAACATACAAGACAACTTGTCTTTTATTAGTAAGTTAGAAAACAAAGGCTCCTAATTTAGCTGCTGATGTATGCAGTAACATTTTGTGTCATTTTCCATTCTATTAATTAGTCCAAATTATTAAGGACAAGTGGTAGAAAATTAATTATTAATCTACTTGTTCATTTTCTGTTAATATCTGCTTACTTTCTGTTTCAATATGTTCTATCTACACTTCTGTTAAAATGTAATTATCACTTATTCTTCTGTTGTTTGATACTTTACATTAGTTTTGGATGATACCACAAATTTGGGTATCAATCCGATACCAAGTACCGTATTTTTCGGACTATAAGTCGCAGTTTTTTTCATAGTTTGGCCGGGGGTGCGACTTATACTTAGGAGCGACTTATGTGTGAAATTATTAACACATTACCGTAAAATATGAAATAATATTATTTAGCTCATTCACGTAAGAGACTAGACGTATAAGATTTCATGGGATTTAGCGATTAGGAGTGACAGATTGTTTGGTAAACGTACAGTATGTTCTATATGTTATAGTTATTTGAATGACTCTTACCATAATATGTTACGTTAACATACCAGGCACGTTCTCAGTTGGTTATTTATGCCTCATATAACGTACACTTATTCAGCCTGTTGTTCACTATTCTTTCTTTATTTTAAATTGCCTTTCAAATGTCTATTCTTGGTGTTGGCTTTTATCAAATACATTTCCCCCAAAAACGCAACTTATACTCCAGTGCGACTTATTTTTTCCTTCTTTATTATGCATTTTCCGCCGGTGCGACTTATACTGCGGAGCGACTTATACTCCAAAAAATACGGTAGTTACAGGATCTTACATTGGTCATATTCAAAGTCCTCATGTGTCCAGGGACGTAATTCCTGAGTTTATAAACATAATATACATTTGAAAAAAACGAAAAAAGATTTTGTGATGCTAAAAAATATCGATGTAATCATTGCAGTATCGACTAGATCAGGGGTCGGCAACCCGCGGCTCTAGAGCCGCATGCGGCTCTTTAGCGCCGCCCTAGTGGCTCTCTGGAGCTTTTTAAAAAATGTATGAAAAATGGAAAAAGAAAAGAAAAATCTATTTTTTGTTTTAATATGGTTTCTGTAGGAGGACAAACATGACACAAGCCTCCCTAATTGTTACAAAGCACACTGTTTATATTAAACATGCTTCACTGATTCGAGTATTTGGCGAGCGCCGTTTTGTCCTACTAATTTTGGCGGTCTTTGAACTCACCGTAGTTTGTTTACATGTATAACTTTCTCCGACTTTCTAGGATGTGTTTTATGCCACTTCTTTTTCTGTCTCATTTTGTCCACAAAACCTTTAACGTTGTGCATGAAAGGTGAGTTTTGTTGATGTTATTGACTTGTGTGGAGTGCTAATCAGACATATTTGGTCACTGCATGACTGCGAGCTAATCGATGCTAACATGCTATTTAGGCTAGCTATATGTATATATTGCATCATTATGCCTCATTTGTAGCTATATTTGAGCTCATTTAGTTTCCTTTAAGTCCTCTTGATTCAATTCATATCTCATGACACACTATCTGTATGTAATATGGCTTTTAATTTTTTGCGGCTCCAGACAGATTTGTTTTTGTATTTTTGGTCCAATATGGCTCTTTCAACATTTTGGGTTGCCGACCCTGGACTAGATACACTCCTGCACTTGGTATCAATAAAGTGGATGTTAGGTGTAGATCCACCCATGGCATTTGTTTACATTCAGGAACGGCGTCATTAGCGCATTTGTTTACATTCAGGAACGGCGTCATTAGCGGTAAGCTACGGTGTGTAGTGAAGCATATTTAGCTATTCCTGGTCCTGCAGGGATAGTACTTGTAAGAAACTTACTTTATTTGTCGCCATAGAGGCGAGGATTAGTGATTTAGAAGTAGCTAGAATACTGCGGATGGACTTTAGCTGCTAACTACCTAGCCATGTCTTAAAGCACCTCTTTCTGAGGGCGTTTCAGTGTTATAACTTCACCTTTATCGTTAGTTTTTAAGCCAAAATGCGTCCGTTCTCCCTTTTCTGTCTCCACACTGTGTCTGCTTGTAAGTACTCCGTGATTGTGCGCTGCCGAACATGCTCCTCTGCTCGTAAACCCAGCAATGTCATGACGTGACGATGACAAGGGGAGGGATAGTTCGGACCGGTACTTTTTAGAGGCGGTATAGTACCGAATATAATTAATTAGTATCTCGGTACTGTACTAATACCAGTATACCGTACAACCCTAACATATACAGTATGTGTTTATTGGTATGTATATCAATCCATTTTCTATTGCTTGTCCCTTTCGGGGTCACGGGGGGTGCTGGAGCCTATCCCAGCTGCATTCGGGCGGAAGGCGGGGTACACCCTGGACAAGTCGCCACCTCATCACAGGGCCAACACAAATAGACAGACAACATTCACACTCACATTCACACACTAGGGCCAATTTAGTGTTGCCAATCAACCTATCCCCAGGTGCATGTCTTTGGAGGTGGGAGGAAGCCGGAGTACCCGGAGAACATGCAAACTCAAAGTGTGCAGTTTTTACTAAAATAGGGACTAAAACCAACTATTCATGTTTACATTGATTCTTATTGGGGACTCTGCTTCACTACGAAACTTTTTGGTTTACGTAGCTTGTTCACGATCCAGTTAGGTTCGTAAATCCAGGTTCCACTGTATAGAAGAGGCTCATTTTTGATTGACACTAGCCAAGACCACGATAATAAACATGTCGCTAATGAAATAATGTACCTCAAACGAACATTATGCTGCGGCTGAGCTTTTTAATTCCCAGCGACTCCAAAGTTAATAGGTCAAGCGCGACAGGAGCTGAATAATGAGCCCGAGCCAAGAGAGAGTTCACATGTTGGAAATCTTCATAGCACACCGCTCTGATTCATGCTGAACCTTGGTCCCTTCGCCCATAGATCATGTGACACCTTCTCCCCTCCCACACGTCCCCCGTCTGCCCCCCGCCTGCTTCTCGCCACCCAGGCTTCCCATCCTACTACCTCACCAAGGTCAGCTGAAGGAAATTATCCCACTACATCACAAGATTTATGAGCGATTCACGCGGGTTTTGCCTGGTGGTGTTTACAGAATACATTGACCCCCCCCAAGAAACTGACTGGGTCCCTGGAGGTTTTACAGAGCTAAAAGCGGGAGGGGGCATTTATTGGGTGTCAAAGAGAGGCCTCAGCCAGGCAATCCAAGCTCCTCTTACAGGTGTTGATAGGGACGCAAACACAGGTGGTGCCCAGGTTTACAAGCATGTTACGAAGGCAGCACATACCGTATTTGCCAGACTATAATACCACCTAGTGTTGTCCCGATACCAATATTTTAGTACCGGTACCACAATGTATTTCGATACTTTTCGGTACTTTTCTATTGGCTTTATTTTAACAAAAATTCCTACGGTACATGAAACATATGTTTCTTATTGCCATCGAAGAACAATTTTGTCCTTAAATAAAATAGTGAACATACTAGACAACTTGTCTTTTAGTAGTAAGTAAGCAAACAAAGGCTCCTAATTAGTCTGCAGACGTATGCAGTAACATATTGTGTCATTTCTCATTCTATTATTTTGTCAACATTATGAGGGACAGGCTGTAAAAATGGATTATTAATCTACTTGTTCATTTACTGTTAATATCTGCTTACTTTCTCTTTTAACACGTTCTATCTACACTTCTGCATACCTGCCAACTTTTGAAATCAGAAAAACCTAGTAGCCACGGTCCAGGTCCGCAAAATGATTATTAGCATTCAGACAGGTTAAAACGTTGCTAAAACCATCACTTTTCTATCAGTCACAGTGACTTTTCAAAACAAAAATATTACAGCAAAAATCATATGGGTAATAAAGAGTAATAGAATAGTATGATAGTTATATGTTACTTGTTTTGAACATGTTATCGTTATCACAAATAAAAAGATATACTGTACACAGAAATTATTTGTTGTTTATGTAATAAAAGATTTACTTAAAATGTTATGTTTTGTGAGTTTTTTTATGCTACGAACTGTACTTACCGGCGATGTAAACCGAAGGAGACATTTCCGTAATGAAAGCTGCAACACCCTTTTTAGATCCCATCATCACTGCAGCATTATCGGCAGCAAAGCAAACCAAATTCTGCCAAGGAATTTCGTTTGAGTCTATTTCTTCCGCGAGTATTTTGTAAATGTTTTCGCCTGTGGAAGCCGTATTGCATTCCCTCAAAGACAGAAGTACTGACAATACTTTTCCAATGTCATCATCGAAATATCGAACACAAATGGGGTACAGTTTTACATCGTCATAATCGGTGCTGCCGTCAGTCGACATGCTAAATGGTTCCGTCTTCATGACATCGGCGATACTTTTTGAGGATTCTGTTCCAAGACACTGAATAATGTTTGATGTTTTGGTTTGACCACATCCATATTTTTTGGCGATTTTCGAGTCGGGAAACATTTTCCGAAATAACTGTCCCATGTGATCAGCCAGTGCGATTGGAAGTCCATGCTCAATTATTGCCTCCGTAAATAAAACTTTGGCATTTATCACATCCAAAGAATCTGTTTGGGCGACGAAAAACGTTGAAAGTTTTGCACTTGTATCGCTAGCAACGGCATTAGACTTGTGTTTTTTTGTCCCAACGTGGTCTTTTACATCGCTAATTCCTCCGTGTCCGATCGAAAAATCTTGTCTGCGCAAGGTGCAATTCGCGTAGTTTTCACCCTTTTTGGAACGGATAATTATTCCCGGATAGGCTTTTGAATATTCTTCACGGAATGACTGCAGTTTTCTTTTCGGTTTAAGACTCGTTTGCGATTTTTCTCCGGCTGATTCCATGATCGTTCGCTCGTATGGAAACAATGGCAACAGGTGCCTCGCGCATGGCATTCGGAATGGCTCGATAGGAAGTTACGGGAAGCAGTGTCGATTGTCATTTTTGTTACGCGATTTCGTGAATAAAACTTAAAAAAAAAAAAAAAATTTTAATTAATGAAAAAACGTATTTTTTATCACTGCAACCGTAACCGTAAATAGGTTGATGAAAACCGTACTAATTACGGTAAAACCGGAGTAGTTGGCAGGTATGCTTCTGTTAAAATGTAATAATCACTTATTCTTCTGTTGTTTGATAATTTACATTAGTTTTGGATGATACCACAAATTTAGGTATCGATCCGATACCAAGTCGTTACAGGATCATGCGTTGGTCATATTCAAAGTCCTCATGTGTCCAGGGACATATTTCCTGAGTTTATAAACATAATAAACGTTTTTAAAAAAGGAAAAAAGATTTTGTGACGATAAAAAATATCAATGTAGTCATAGTAGTATTGACTAGATACGCTATTGTACTTGATATCATTACAGCCGATGTTAGGTGTAGACCCACCCATGGCATTTGTTTACATTCAGGGTGCTAGCTTGCTGTTTAGCTATTCCTGGTCCTGCAGGGATGATACTTGTAAGAAACTCACTTTATTTGTCGCCATGGAGGCGAGGATTAGTGATTTAGCTAAAACTCTGCCGACCATACTTGCTAACAATTTTCCGGGAGACTCCCGAAATTCAGCACCTCTCCCGAAAACCTCCCGGGACAAATTTTCTCCCGAAAATCTCTCGAAATTCAGGTGGACCTGAGTGACGTGTCGACAGCCTGTTTTCACGTCCGCTTTCCCACAATATAAACAGCGTGCCTGCCCAATCACGTTATAACTATCGAATGATTGAGGGCGAGTTCTTGGTTTCTTATGTGGGTTTATTGTTAGGCAGTTTCATTAACGACCTCCCAGCGCGGCAACAACACACAACAACAGCAGTCACGTTTTCGTCTACCGTAAAGCAGTTCGTCTGCCGTAAACAGCAATGTTGTGACACTCTTAAACAGGACAATACTGCCATCTACTGTACATGCATATGTGACAATAACATCTAGGGCTTTTAGAGAGTGCAGTGCACAACTGCGCACACAACAAGGAGACGAAGCAGAGTGCATCATCAGAGAGGGTGTTCAGCATGGTTAGAAAAATAGTGACAGAGAATAGAACAAGGATGGACAATTCAACCCTTAACTCAACAATGAGTAGATGAGTGTTATGTGTGTGTATATGTGTAAATAAATGAACACTGAAATGCAAGTGTTTCTCTTATTTATATATATATATATATATATATATATATATATATATATATATATATATATATATATATATATATATATATATATATATATATATATAGCTAGAATTCACTGAAAGTCAAGTATTTCTTATATATATATATATATATATATATATATATATATATATATATATATATATATATATATATATATATATATATGAAATACTTGACTTGGTGAATTCTAGCTGTAAATCTACTCCTCCCCTCTAAACCACGCCCCCAACCACGCACCCGCCCCACCTCCCGAAATCGGAGGTCTCAAGGTTGGCAAGTATGCTGCTGACTGCGAATGGACGTTCGGCGCTAGCTAGCTGGCCAGCCATGTCTCAAAGCATCTCTTCCTGAGAGCGTTTCAGTGTTATAACTTCACCTTTATCGTCACTTTTTAGACCAAAATGCGTCTTTTTTCCCTTTTCTGTCTACACACTGTGTCTGCTTGTAAGTACTCCGTGATTGTGCGCTGCCGAACATGCTCCTCAAGAACAAGTATGTTTTTTTATGCATTCAAAATCATAAATGAAGTTAAAAAAAAAAAAGTAAACTCCTCTATTCCACCCACAAAGCCCTCCAAATAACCATCCAAAACCTGCCAACAATACTCCATTTACATGTTGTGACCTGAATATTAACCAAATATTAACAACACTATTATCATAAGCGCTAACGCAGCCAAACTATTTTTTAGCGGCGCATTGATCACATAGAGGTAACTAGACTTTAACGAGTCTCAGCTGGTTAAAGGTAATTCTATATTATAGAATATAAGGTTCTGGAATAAAATTATTCCCAAAGTAATCACAAGGTCTGCATGATTAGCATTGAAGAAATCTGTGGTTCCTACTTCTGAATCATCTATTATCTCTCAAAAGGGCTTGGGAATCTCGGTGAGATTGATACTAAAGTGATCATATCTATCGACTTGCAAACTCTGTAAGTCTTTTGGTGTTATAAATCACACATATATGCATATAATAGCTTCAATATAGAGGCAATCTGTTTTTTTCATTCTACTGGTACTTTAAAACCATGAGAGATCTCTCTCTTCTCTGATTGGTTGCAAGAATATAACCTGAAACAGCGTTTGGTGAAAACAATCTCAATACCTGGATTTGGATTCCTTTCCTCCGACAGGGGGGCATTGGCGTCAACAGGGGTTGCCACCCTGCCCAATGCTCAAGACGTGGAAGGGTTTGTCTGGAACCTCTTGTAAGTGGTCTTCCACTGCAGTGGTGGTCTAGTGGTACACGCTGCTGCCTTTGTGCAGATGGCAAAGGTTCCATTTCAAGCTCAAACACCAACACCCAGCCATTGGAGTTCTCCAGTTCCAGTCCTGTCAGTGTCAGGAAGAGCATCCAGAGTAAAAAATAAGCCATACAAATCATGCAAGTAACTGATACAAGAAGCAGAAAAACAACTGTTCAGTGTTTTTATCAAATGGGGTTTATTATACCAAGATAATAATGGATTTACCCCAAACCAACAGCCTGTTAAGGGGATGCTCCAAATTCAAAGTAAAGTTCAACTTGCTTTTTGGTAGTCATCTGTAAAAAAGTACGCAGGGGGGCCATTGGCGTCGACAGGGGTTGCCACCCTGCCCAATGCTCAAGACGGAAGACAACCGCTGTGGTTTTGAATTGCTTCCATCTCAGAGACGGTGATTAATGAGAGGGGATCTAATGGCGACTTCCTGGGGCAGATGGCATCTTAAACCTTGAGCGCTTATCTCATATTTTCACTCGACTGACGGTTTATACGGTACAATGATGATGAGGACTTTAGAACTCAGGTTGGGTTATCAGCCTTGAGTTTTGGGTTGTATTAGAACCAAACAAGCCACAGGATATCGTGTTTTTTTTTATTAAAAAAAACACAGAATCCCATCAGGCTACCTTCTCCGACTGCTTGGACGCTCGTAGCGATGCAAAAGAATCCACCTGTGCTCGGCTAGCAGTAAAGAAAATTGCTGTGGGATTTGTCCTGCCAGAATGCTTTAGCAGGTAATTCCTCTCTGTCTTTCATTTAGTTTGTCTGTGGTAAGTTCCTACTCTTGGCCCCATCCATTCTCACATCCAGTTCCCGGCTTTGTCCATCCATCAATGGGCGCACTTTGTCAGCGTTGACTTCATCCTGGCGGCGGCAATCACATCCGAGAGAGCCGAACTTACCCCCCCACCCCTTGCCTGACTGCCACCAGGGAGCTTTTTCAGCTCCCATCTGCATCTCCCCCGATCTGCTGACTGGGGAGGTGTGGGGGGGGTCCCTGACGCAGAGTATTTTCTATTGCACAGGCAAGCAAAAAAACAAACAAAACACTAATGCCGCACCTCGTTTCCCCAAGACCCCTCTAGGAATGAAGGAGGTGAGATTAAGTGACGCAGCAACGTCAAGAAATGAAGTTTTAGCTAAGGTTTGTCACTTTGCCCTTTTTTACTCTTCAACACATCAATATTCATCAGGGGTAGGAAATAGAGTATGTCTCCAATTAAGGCCTAATGAGCTGCTAATCAACTTTAATTTCAGACCCAATATTAACACTGCACAAGGCAATCTCCTTTATGACAACATATTCTATAAACATCAATACAAAAAGTAAAATAGGGATCTGCATTTTAACAAGGCCGGTTATTTTTTACTTTTCTTCCAAACATTTGTGACGTCAATCAAAAGTTCACATGCGGTTCCGTACTATTTGGTCTGGACCAAAATTGTAATAAATGATTCTAGGTGCACATTTCTGTACAGTTTGCTTAGCGTTCACATTGGTATTTTTGTCATGGTACTAATGGCTGCACAGTACAATTCACATAAAGTAAGGATTCGATCATTTCATACATCATACTTGCCAACCTTGAGACCTCCGATTTCGGAAGGTGGGGGGTGGGGGGTGGCTAGAATTCACCAAGTCAAGTATTTCATATATATATATATATATATATATATATATATATATATATATATATATATATATATATATATATATATATATATATATATATATATATATATATATATATATAATAAAAATAAATATATATATATATATATAATACAAATAACTATATATATATATATATATATATATATATATAATACAAATAAATATATATATATATATATATATATATATATATATATATATATATATATATAATAAAAAAATAAAAATAAAAAATAAAAATATATATATGTATATAAATCTATCTATCAAGAGGGACAGAGACAGTGCACAGTGCATGTGGATCACATGGAGAAACATGGAGAAACTGCCAGTTATATAGTCTCCACCAGTTGCAGAAAATGTGCCATCAGTACAACTGGACAGTGCTGTTTCAGTTCCATCACCAGGACCATCAGTGAGTCAGACACAAACTAGTCTCATCATTGAACCAGATTCAAGGGCTGCTGAGTTGCCATCATCAGAACCCAGATCACCCACAACAAAAACCCCACCAGTGATCCGCAGGTACCCAGAAAGGTTTCGAGTACCACCAAAAAAACTGAATCTCTGAAGACAGTATAAAAATCTGTGTTAAAGGTGTACAAATACTGTTTGTATAATAAGCATGTTATTGTTTACAAATGAGGGTTAAGAGTTCAGTACTAAAAAAAAAAAGAATGTGGCTTAAGTACAGTTTTTTAATTGAGCTGCTGCATTTTTTGGTTGGGTTGTTTATTTCTTTTAACTTACTTCTACATTTCTAAAAGGGGAGGAATGTAATAGAGTGATCTATGTTTGTCTGTTGCCATCTCCTGGTGAATGTTGGCTATAGCGTACTGGGGTTACTTTTTGGTTGGCCAACGATTTACGTGGTGTTGCGCACCTGACGTCAAGTGTGTGAGTCTGTTCTGAAGTCTACAGTAAAGAGACATACTTCATCACCTCGCCTGGTTATTGCCTCCAACTCAATATATTACAACAACATTGCTCCATGCGGACCCTCCAGGTCCGTATGGAGCTGGAGGGGGCGTGGCCTCCAGGTCCGCCTGAATTTCGGGAGAAAATTTGTCCCGGGAGGTTTTCGGGAGAGGCGCTGAATTTCGGGAGTCTCCCGGAAAATCCGGGAGGGTTGGCAAGTATGTCATACATGATGTAGTATGTCGCATATACTTCAAACATTCCAAACCAAAGTCTGCTGGGGAGAATATGGTTTTAGATTCTGATATTATGACCAGTTCTCCAATAGCTTTTGAAAAGCGCCTAAGTGTGCATTAGATCTTATTAAGGTCAAAGGACAAAGTGGTTCATAGGCAAATATTTGATATTTCAGGGGTCCCAAACATGAACATCCAAAACTAACCCTTTAAATTTTGAAAGAAAAATCAACTCCTGCAAAAGTTTGATTAATCGTCACAAAATTTGGTGGCTATGATGTCAGGTTCAAACACTGATGACATCTATTAAACAGACGAGAAGCAAGGAATCATTTTGGCTCAATGAGGGGACACGGGTTATGGGCTGTATTCTAGTTACAGAGCCAAACTACGTTGTAAAAGTCCAGCCCGCGTGCTTCCTCTATTTATTTGGGAGGTCCCTGTTCACATCACTGCAGCTGTCGCTGAGGGAAGGGGGTAATCTCGACAACTCCAGTTAGACACAATATATGATTACCGTATACAAAAATGCAAATGTATTGACGCTGGTGATATCGCCTTGTCTCTGCTCTGTCTGCGTCACGGCGGTGTTCGGCCTTGGCAGTCAGCAGGCCGTTCCTGGACACAAACACTGATACCAGACTGGCTTGCAAACTTTTGGATTGCCAGCTTTGCACAGACGAAGAAAAATAAAACTTCAGCACAATTGACAGTAATTATAGCAACGGCCCTTAAGCATAAACGTGTGATAATATATACATAATTATTCTAACAATGATGACAGCTAGGGATGGGAATTAGAACAGGTTCCCACTGCATCAATTCCTTGGAATTGCCTGCCATTTCGTCTAGCAGTTCTCTTAACGGTTCTTCCGGGTGGGGATGACGTCATTATGCAATGTGCGTGGTGGTGTCAGCAACATGGCGTGTGCCCGGGCGGAAAAAGCGCACCGAAGTTTGCAGACATTTTACTAAAAAAAGACGGCAACAGCGCTACTTTTAAAGATTCCGCGGTTGATATCTCATCAAGAGGAGGAAATACAAGCAACATGCTGAAACATTTGAACGTACAGCATGCAATAAATGTCACGTTTTTGAACCGTGCCGATCTCATACCAGGCAGCAGCAGTCTTCTGACGTAAATACAACAGGTACTAATACCGCCTATAATAGCGCTATTACCTGTTAAACAGAAATGAATGCCTTCTCATTCAGATGAGCATGAGGAGACATATTCTGACCGGTTTGGAGGCAGGGAAGAGTACCACTTGGCCAGGAACGACGAATGTCATCGAGCAGTGACTAAGTTTGTGGTCAAAAGCTTGCAACTGTTTGCCACATAGATGCGCCTTCAGTAGGTGAATGTTCAATTGTAGTCGGAGAAAAGTTGCATGTTTTTCTCCAACCAGTAATTTTTTATACAAGTGAATAATTACAATATGGTGTAAAAGTCCATTGATTTCAGCAATTATGAACTAATATGTGATAATAACTCGTTACATGCAAAGTGACATATGTCAAGCCTCTATTTAATACAACTTTGATGATCATGGCTTACAGTTTGAGTTTTTTAGAACACATTTTCTGAGATTTTCAATTTAAAGTTTTCATAAGTTGTAAGCAATAAACATCAACATTACATCAAAAGAAGATTTGAAATATCTTATGTTGCATGTGATGAGCCCATGTCATTACATTAGGGTCACCTTGTAAATCTAAACAAACCATTGCACAGTATATTTTCTAGGTAGATGAGAAAGATTCTTAAAAGTTTTTCAAATGTTACGAAACGTTACATTCTTGTATAATTACCACATGTTTTATTTTGTTAAATTCTACAGAATTAATTTTTTTGTGATGTATTTTCCAAAGTTTTTTTTCTATGCCATGTGCCTCTTAAGACCTCACTGTTGGCTTTGTAAGGTCATATTAGCTCTGAACTAAACAATTGATGCTAATCCATCATATTGTTATCTTTTTTTTCCCCAAACGTGCAAAAACTAGGGGTTGCACCCTGACAATTTGATTTTGACCAAATACGCTCAAATGGAAATCCCACATACAAGACAGATGAATGATGAGAAATCGCAAAGTTTTTTTTTTTTTTCAGGGGTTCTTAATATTTTTTGACCCGGGGCCCACTCAAATATTAACATTGAATTAGTCATTTTACTCTTAATCTTAATCATATCTAAACTACTTAAAGTTTAAAACCTTGTCAAATATGTTCATTACAAAGAGTATTATTTATTCAACATGTATGGTATATAGGCTTAGGTCAGGCTGACTAAAAAAAAAAAGTACTAACCAAATTTAAGAAGGGACTCAACTGACGAAAAATACATTTACAAACAATCATGTTATATGCTAAAATAAACTAAAGTAATAATGGATGTTTAACTAAACTGTCAATAAAATTCAAGTGCAAATGAAAATACAGCTTCACCACTTTAGACATCATTTTTCCGCTTAGCAATGTAAACACCTTCTCATTGTTATCCCATTGGGTTGAGTTTTTTCTTGCCCTGATGTGGGATCTGAGCCGAGGATGTCGTTGTGGCTTGTGCAGCCCTTTGAGACACTCGTGATTTAGGGCTATATAAGTAAACATTGATTGATGATTGATTGATTGATTGTGTTGCTATAGGGAAGATTGTCCTCAAATTGCCTTGTAACAACAGCCGACTAGCTGTCAACAATAGCATACTTCTTTATGATTGAAGCTCTGGACTTCTTCTGTTTGTTTGATTGTCATTACTGCCACAAGTGGTGGAAAAGTGTATTGCAACTGAGTACAGCTGCGGCCAATACAGACCACAGCTGAGAAACAGATATTTTTTGGCACCCCAGCAATGGGCCCTGGCGATATGGTTAAAAAGCACTTATTTTAGGCCACAGGACATAGCAAACGGCAAACGTTTGTGGTCAGTCCGATGAGTCGCCAAAAAAATGTACCGTATTTTTGAGACTATAAGCCGCTACTTTCTTCCCAAGCTTTAAACCCAAAGGTGCGGCTAATCTATGGATTTTTCTTCGCTAACGGCTAAATTATGTACTAAAATCAAACAATGTACTAAAATGATCCACTTTAAGAAACTGCTCAAACTCAAAGTGTTGACAAAGTACAAGGATGAAGAATCCTAATAAACATCTTGAACCTCAATAGAAAGGGAGAACATCTTATTCATCTCATAAAGGATAAATAAAGACATCAAGGACTTTTTTGTTTTGTTTGATCAGCCGTTTTACTGCTGTGTTACATGCACCGTTTGGAAACAATTAATGTAAATAAACATTTCCAAAATCTTTCAAATATAAGTGTATCATTTCACAACCAATATACATCTGTGGATCATAGTCCTGTGCGGCTAATATATGAAAAAATTGGTGTTGTAACATGTGGCTTGGCATTGTCTTGCTGAAATAAGCAGGGGCGTCCATGATAACGTTGCTTGGATGGCAACATACGTTGCTCCAAAACCTGTATGTACCTTTCAGCATTAATGGTGCCTTCACAGATGTGTAAGTTACCCATGCCTTGGGCACTAATACACCCCCATACCATCACAGATGCTGGCTTTTCAACTTTGCGCCTATAAACAATCTGGATGGTTCTTTTCCTCTTTGTTCCGGAGGACACGACGTCCACAGTTTCCAAAAACAATTTGAAATGTGGACTCGTCAGACCACAGAACACTTTTCCACTTTGCATCAGACCATCTTAGATGAGCTCGGTCCCAGCGAAGCCGGCAGCGTTACTGGGTGTTGTTGATAAACGGCTTTGGCTTTGCATAGTAGAGTTTTAACTTGCACTTACAGATGTAGCGACCAACTGTAGTTACTGACAGTGGGTTTCTGAAGTGTTCCTGAGCCCATGTGGTGACATCCTTTACACACTGATGTCGCTTTTTGATGCAGTACCGCCTGAGGGATCGAAGGTCCGTAATATCATCGCTTACGTGCAGTGATTTCTCCAGATTCTCTGAACCTTTTGATGATATTACGGACCGTAGCTGGTGAGAACCCTAAATTCCTTGCAATAGCTGGTTGAGAAATGTTGTTCTTAAACTGTTGGACAATTTGCTCACGCATTTGTTCACTGTTTGTGAATGACTGAGCATTTCATGGAAACTGCTTTTACACCCAATCATGGCACCCACCCGTTCCCAATTAGCCTGTTCACCTGTGGGATGTTCCAAATAAGTGTTTGATGAGCATTCCTCAACTTTCTCAGTCTTTTTTGCCACTTGTGCCGGCTTTTTTGAAACATGTCGCAGGCATCAAATGCCAAATGAGCTAATATTTGCAAAAAAATAACAACGTTTTCCAGTTCGAACGTTAAGTATCTTGTCTTTGCAGTCTATTCAATTGAATATAGGTTGAAAAGGATTTGCAAATCATTGTATTCTGTTTTTATTAACGATTTAAAAAAAAGTACCAACTTCAGTGGTATTGTACTTGTGTAAACCCCAAATTACATGGAGTACGGGACGTCTGTTTGATGCGTTACTTACTACCTGGAATTGTTCTGCAGGCCCTTTCCGGGTCACAAGCCACGAGTTGGGAACCACCGGTGCATATCAGCACCGCTAACACTGCAGGGGTTCATGTTTTAGAAGCAGAAATCTACAAGAAAATGCACCAGTGATCTTTCCAGCGAGAGAAAAAAAAAAAGAGTCATTAACATCAGGCAGCACTAATTAGACTGTGATGGGTGGTTATTAATGGTCTGGACATTTGGCAATGATCTGGTTATAAATGGGCCCTGTCAAGGCTTTCCTCAACCTCCAAATGAGTATTCTCACTCCGCTGCTCCCGGCCCGAGCATCGGCAAGCGGCGCGGAATAACAAATGATCGCTATTAAGTGTATTGTTAGTGATGACGGCGGAAAACAAACAAAAGTCCATAAATAACAATTTGCTGGGAGGGTCTTTGAGTAAGACAGATACCAGTCCGGGTGGTGCTAAATGACGTCTGAGAAGGTTGGGGAGAGGAAAGGAAGCGGCTGTTGTTTGGGGGTGACAGAAACAAAGCTGAGGAAGGGGCTTGCTGAGAGGATAGAAATATGTCTTCCCAGTGCTGAGAACTAGTAATGGCATTTGCAGATTGCAGCTCTGCTATAAAAGTAACTCCCTCCCTGCGTCAAAGCGACAAAGGCGCTCCTGCTCAAGTCATTTACCTGCGCACAAAGGCAATCCTTCATATTAATTAAGAGCTGTCGCCGCTCGCTCTCACACGTCCGCAGCGCTGACGCGCGGGCTAAAGTGTTTGTAAAGTAGCCTGCTTTTCACATAAAGCCTCTGGTGGGAGTCGCTGTTTACAGAGTCACTTCCACTTACGCAAATCCAAACCCCAGCTTGTAAACAATAACGCCGACACTGTGTGTTTGCAGAACTGGAGAGAAATATGTTTATCCAATTATGTGACAGTTCAATAGAATAATCCTAAAAGCGTGACGGCTTTTAACGAGATTACATGACCCGCGGGGAGTGACGCAGGGGCCGTAATTACTCCAAGTTCAAGTTTCTCAGCGGACGATAACATACTAGAGCGCAAAGATGTCGGCATTATTAAATACAGTAGAATTTTGGGGGGAAAATATGTCTCAGTTGTATATATACATATACACATACATATATATATACATATACAGTATATAAATATATATATATATACACACATACATATACATACATATATACAAATATATATACATATACACATTCATATACATACATACATACATATACATATACACATACATACATATATATATATACATATACACATACATACATACATATATATATATATATATATATATATATATATATATATATATATATATATATATATATATGTGTGTGTGTGTGTGTGTGTGTGGGTGTGTGTGTGTATATATATATATATATATATATATGCGTGTGTGTGTGTGTATACACACACACACACACACACACACACACATATATATATATATATATATATATATATATATATATATATATATATATGTGTGTGTATATATATACAGAGGTGGGTAGAGTAGCCAGAAATTGTACTCAAGTAAGAGTACTGTTACTTTAGAGATTTATTACTCAAGTAAAAGTAATGAGTAGTCACCCAAATATTTACTTGAGTAAAAGTAAAAAGTATGTTGTGAAAAAACTACTCAAGTACTGAGTAACTGATGAGTAACATACACACACATATCATATATATATATATATATATATATATATATATATATATATATATATATATATATATACATATATACACATACATTGATATATACAGTATATCATTTATATTTATTTATTTTGCCGTTTTTGTTTACATGTTAAAGGTGTTTTAATGAATATACATGCATGTTTAACACATATAGATTCCTTTCTTTCATGTTGACAAGAATATAAGTTGGTGTATTACCTGATTCTGATGACTTGCATTGATTGTAATCAGACAGCAGTGCTTAACGTCCACGTTTTCAAATGCAGGAGAAAAAAAGTTCCTCCTTTCTGTCTAATACCACATGAAAGTGGTTGGTTTTTGGTATCTTATTTGTCCAGCTTCCATATTCGTTTTCACACACTTTACAAGAAATACATTGGCGGCAAATTCCGTAGCTTGCTAGCTTGTTTGCGCTGGCTTTCGGAGACTCTTATTTTGAAAGCGCAGGCGCGATGGAGCGGCACTTTTATTGTGAAGACAGGAACTGTGCAGTCAGTCTTTAGGCTTGTGACGGGATGTACGTTTGAAATAAAAAAGTGTCTTTTTTCCTTCACACTTTTGATTGATTGATTGAAACTTGTATTAGTAGATTGCACAGTACACAGGCCCGTCCCTAACCAATCTGGCGCCCTAGGCAAGATTTTAGGTGGCGCCCCCCCACATCGGCAGTGAAGTATATATACTCACAAGAAACTGAATAGCTTTGTCTTTGACCTTTTTTTTTTTTTACTTACAACTATACCTAATATATAAAGGGGTGGAAAAGTGACTATTACCTGCAGGGCAAACATTAGCTAACCAGAAGGCAATAACAATGTAAACAAAAAACACCTGCTTAAAAGATCTAATACAAATGTCCCTGAGGAATGTAAGGTGGGAGTACTGTAATTACCTAACGTTACATTATTATTTTCCATAACAATTTAGCCCCCTCCACAATATTAACCCGACGTTAAAACAGAACTAGCTATTTATTGATTAGCAATTGCCGAATCATGTAACATTAGCTTAATGCTAAAAAGCCAGCTACTATCACATTCTGTGACAGACAAATAATTTCATGTAGGCTAACGTTACCTACCTGCTACCTCTGTCTTTTTCTCGTTTCTCCTCCTCTTCTTTTCCCTTTTTTCTTCCCTGGGCACCTGACAGTTTTGGCCGTTTTGACATCTTGTGTTGATTTTTTGATGTGGTGACGTCCAAAAAGAGTCATGATAAGGGAAGGGAGGGGCACACCGTGCGGGGGGGGGGGGGGGGCGTAATGTTGTAACAAATAAAATATTTCTATTAAATAGGCTTTACTTTGCATTTTAATTAACGTGGGATTATTTTTTGTATTTAGAAATAATAGTACCAACTTTTTTTTTCTTTTTTTTTTTTTTCCAACATTTGTGGCACTGGCGTGGAGCCCCCTGATGGACGGCGCCCTTAGCATTTGCCTATACGGCCTATGCCACGGGCCGGCCCTGACAGTACAGTACATATTCCGTACAATTGACCACTAAATGGTAACACCCCAATAAGTTTTTCAACTTGTTTAAGTCAGGTCATGTGACCGCTTTGCTCTGTTTGATTGGTCCAACGTCACCAGTGACTGCATCTGATTGGTGGAACGCAGTCAAACGTCACTAGTGACTGCATTTTATTGGTGGAACGAAGTGAAACGTCACCAGTAACGCAGGCACTTTGAAGGTCTGTCTGACAGACCAAAACAAACAAAGCGTGCATTAACAGATCGATAAAAATTAGTAGCGAGTAGCGAGCTGAATGTAGATAAAAGTAGCGGAGTAAAAGTAGCGTTTCTTCTCTATAAATATACTCAAGTAAAAGTAAAAGCAAGTTGCATTAAAACTACTCTTAGAAGTACAATTTATCCCAAAAGTTACTCAAGTAGATGTAACGGAGTAAATGTAGCGCGTTACTACCCACCTCTATATATATATATATATACACACGCACGCACGCACGCACACACACACACATATACACACACACACACACACACACACACACATATATATATATATATATATATATATATATATATATATGTGTGTGTGTATATATATATACGCACGCACGCACACACACACACACACACACACACACACACACACACACACATATATATATATATATATATATATATATATATATATACCCCGCCTTCCACCCGATTGTAGCTGAGATTGGCTCCAGCGCCCCCCGCGACCCCGAAGGGAATAAGCGGTAGAAATGGATGGATGGATGGATATATATATACACATACATATATATATTAGAGCTGTACGGTATATCGGTACTAAAAGTACCGCGGTACCGGTATTTTTTTATTTCTTTTTTTTACAAGATTACAGCGCGCGGTAGTCACGTTGTAACATTGCTAACAATATGAGCAGAGGCACACATACGGAGTACTTACGAGCAGACACAGTGTGGCGACATAAGAGGCAGAATGGACGCATTTTGGCCTAAAAACAAACAATAAATAAACATAGCTCGCTCGCATCTAACGTCCATCCGCAGTTTGCATTGTTTTAGCTACTTCTAAATCACTGGTACTTGCCTCTATGGCGACAAATAAAGTACGTTTCTTACAAGTATCATTCCTGCAGGACGAGGAATAGCTAAACATGCTTCACTACACACCGTAGGAGGATACAATAGCTCACTGCTAACAGCGAGCTAGCGCTCCTGAATGTAAACAAATGGGTGGGTCTATACAAATATTGACAATAACGATACAAAGTACAAGAACCGCATACTCTTGTGTCTGCAGCGATCACTTTGTAAAATGTTTTTTTGAACATTTTGATTTGTTTGAGAAACTTTCTGTGATGCAATCGAGTTATATTAGTAGTGTTTGGTAGCAGAACTAAACGTAAATAAATGACAATAGTTCGCATTAGTTTGTGTTCTTTTGTAGTTGCTGTAACTAAATATAACTACGAAGACCTGGTTGTACAAATAAACTAACGTCGTGTTAAGTCCTAGTATTAAATATTCTGATTGTTGGTACCATCCACCGTTTTTTGTTGTCGATTTTCATAGAAGAAACTAAAAGTTGTTATTCTGCAGGAAACCCAAGTGCTTTGTTCGACATCGATGACCACATTATAGCGTCTTTGGTGATATTTGTTAGTATCAAGAAAATATCCTGAATATTATTAATAAAGTAGATGAATAAATCTCTGGTAGGCTCAACAGCATAGACTGAATCTTGATATCGCTAGCAAACATTGCTGAACAACATGGACATATAAAGCTCAATAATAAGACAAAACATGAACTTCACACCATAAAAGCAACTGCAGACATGAATTGTAGATGAGACTAATATTTGGAGCAGGAAATCAACTGCAAACAAACTTATCGATCCTTTTTATCATTAGCGTCACGATCACAGCAGCACTGCACTCGTTATGTCAATCAAGTAAGCTACTTACCGATGTACAAATAAATCCAACTTTGTTTTTTAATTTGTGGCCCCCTCAGATGTTAATACATGATGTGCCTCATTTGTTCTTCTATAAATACCGTAAGTGTCAAATGAAGTGAAGTTGCAGTAACCTCTTGGTAATGATAAATGGTTTAAATATATTTTTTTAAATATTCTTCTTAAGAGTGTAAAAATCCACTCCATCCCATTTTTTATATATGTTCATGATCGCTTATATATTTGCTTAGTCTAAACTTTCAAAATAGGTCTAAATCTGCACAGATTCAGGCACATAAACAGTAGCCTAATGGGCCTCTAGAGCAGAGCTGGGCAAATATTTTGACTCGGGGGGCCACATTGAGAGAAAAAATGTGTCTGGGTGGGGGGGGGGGGGGCGGGGGGGGCAATGTGTATGTGTGTATAAATTAATATATACACATTTAGCTTTAAAAATGTGCTGTACAGTATGTGTGTTTGGGTTCCGTTTTTTCAGGAACACTAATACTAAAAGTCTGATATACTTAAAAAAAAATATTATGACAGACCACCTCAAAAAAACGGAATGGAATTTTACTGTTTTTTTTTTACTGAATGGGACACCCAAAATGTACATTAAAATAAATAAAGTGAGAATTACAATATTAACTATGAACAATAAAACACTGAATATTAACAACATATCGCTCCTCTTTTACTTCTCAGACCAGCTCCTCGATAGACATCTTAAAATAAACAATACACACCAAAAATGTAACAAACAGCAAAGTATGAATGCAAAGTGTAATAAACACCTACAATATGATATATTATCACTTTTATGCAGAAATGTGTTGTAAAAATTTGCTTCCGCATCTGTTCCTGACACATGCTCTTAAAAGAAACCCCGCCCACTCTGCTTTGTTCTTAGTCTGAGCTGCTGTGACGTAGATTACCGTAATAACTCGTATAACACTCAAAAGTGCAGATTCCAACCATTGAAATACTTTCTATAGTTCAAGACTTACAGTCATTTAAAAACAGCACTGCACATCATAATGGCGGCTACAGTTTTGATGTTAAAGGCCTACTGAAACCCACTACTACCGACCACATGATAGTTTATATATCAATGATGAAATCTTAACATTGCAACACATGCCAATACGGCCGGGTTACCGTATTTTCCGCACTATAAGGCGCACCTAAAAACCACAAATTTTCTCAAAAGCTAACAGTGCGCCTTATAACCCGGTGCGCTTTATTACGATTCATTTTCATAAAGTTTCGATCTCGCAACTTCGGTAAACAGCCGCCATCTTTTTTCCCGGTAGAACAGGAAGCGCTTCTTCTTCTACGCAAGCAACCGCCAAGGTAAGCACCCGCCCCCATAGAACAGGAAGCGCTTCTTCTTCTACTGTAAGCTACCGCCCGCCCCCGGAAGAAGAAGAAAAAACGCGCGGATATCACCGTACGTTTCATTTCCTGTTTACATCTGTAAAGACCACAAAATGGCTCCTACTTAGCGACAAGGATCCGGTTCATAAAAAGACGCAATCTCTCCATCCGCACACGGATTACTACCGTATTTCACAGCAACTGATATTCCTGTGAACCGCACTGTGGAACGGGAGCACGTACGGTGAATATTCGCACCACAGGGAATGAGAAGTCATCCTTCACTGTGGTTCTAGCTTGCCATGCTAACTTCCACCCATGGTGATATTCAAAAGGAAGACCTTGCCAAAAGAGACCTTTCCAGCCGGCGTCATCATAAAAGCTAACTCGAAGGGATGGATGGATGAAGAAAAGATGAGCGAGTGGTTAAGGGAAGTTTACGCGAAGAGGCCGGGTGGCTTTTTTCACACAGCTCCGAAGGCGAACACACCTTCACTAAGACGGGCAGACAGCGCCGGACGACATACGCCAACATTTGCCAGTGGATCGTAAATGCCTGGGCAGATATTTCGGTCACAACTGTGGTCCGAGCTTTCCGGAAGGCAGGATTCACAGAACAACAGCGACACTGACTCCCGATGACTTCGACGAGACGGAACCGGCCATTTTGGATACCACGCTTGCGCAACTTTTCAATTCGGACACCGAAGACGAAGAATTCGAAGGATTTACGAATGAAGAATAACTTCAGAAGGTGAGCGCTATGTTTATTTTGTGTGTTGTGACATTAACGTTCGAGCAACATTATGTTACTATTGCTCTACACCATTTTGAATTTTACTATGTTTGTGATTGCACATTTGCGTACATTTTGGGACAGAGTTGTTAGAACGCTGGTTTTCAATATATTATTAAAGTTTGACTGAACTATCTGACTGTTTTTTTGACATTCACTTTAGCGCAGCGTTTTTTTGACATTCACTTTAGCGCAGCGTAGGCGCGGCTTATAGTCCGGGGCGGCTTATTGGTGGACAAAATTATGAAATATGTAATTCATAGAAGGTGCGGCTAATAATCCGGTGCGCCTTATAGTGCGGAAAATACGGTAACTTATAAAGTGCAATTTTAAATTTCCTGCGAAACTTCCGGTTGAAAACGTCTAGGTATGACGACGTATGCGCGTGACGTCGATGGTTGAAACTGAAGTATTGGGACGCCATTGTATCCAATACAAAAAGCTCAGTTTTCATCGCAAACTTCCACAGTATTCTGGACATCTGTGTTGGTGAATCTTTTGCAATTTGCTTAATGAACAATGGAGACTGCAAAGAAGAAAGCTGTAGATGCGATCGGTGTATTAGCGTCTGGCTACAGCAACACAACCAGGAGGACTTTGACTTGGATAGCAAACGCGCTATCCGACGCTAGCCGCCGACCGCATCGATGATCGGGTGAAGTCCTTCGTCGCTCCGTCGATCGCTGGAACGCAGGTGAGCTTCGGTGTTGATGAGCAGATGAGGGTTGGCGTAGGTGGAGAGCTAATGTTTTTAGCATAGCTCTGTCGAGGTCCGTAGCTAAGTTAGATTCAATGGCGTCGTTAGCAACAGCATTGTTAAGCTTCGCCAGGCTGGAAAGCATTAACCGTGTCGTTACAGGTCCATGGTTTAATAGTATTGTTGATTTTCTGTCTATCCTTCCAGTCATGGGTTTATTTATTTTGTTTCTATCTGCAGTTAAGCCCGATGCTATCACGTTAACTCCGTAGCTAAAGTGCTTCACCGATGTATTGTCGTGGAGATAAAAGTCACTGTGAATGTCCATTTCGCGTTCTCGACTCTCATTTTCAAGAGGATATAGTATCCGAGGTGGTTTAAAATACAAATCCGTGATCCACAATAGAAAAAGGAGAGAGTGTGGAATCCAATGAGCCCTTGTACCTAAGTTACGGTCAGAGCGAAAAAAGATGCGTCCTGCACTGCACTCTAATACTTCACTCTCACGTTCCTCATCCACGAATCTTTCATCCTGGCTCAAATTAATGGGGTAATCGTCGCTTTCTCGGTCCCAATCGCTCTGGTGTAAACAATGGGGAAATGTGAGGAGACGTTCAACTTGTGCCGTCACGCTACTTCCGTTACAGGCAAGGTTTTTTTTTATCAGCGACCAAAAGTTGCGAACTTTATCGTCGTTGTTCTATACTAAATCCTTTCAGCAAAAATATGGCAATATCGCGAAATGATCAAGTATGACACATAGAATGGATCTGCTATCCCCGTTTAAATTTAAAAAAAAAATTCATTTCAGTAGGCCTTAAAAAGTCTAAAAAAATTATGTAGAATGTCATGTGGCCCGCGGGCTGTATTTTGCCCAGGACTGCTCTAGAGCATCGCCTGAATCCCCTGGATGTGCCTCTAGGTCACGTGATTGCAACCCACCTATTGCATTTGTAGTTCCAGCTTGTAGCCCCCCTCACCTTCTCTACTGAATATTGCCGTTCAACAACTTGCCATTCTCATCCGTTTCTGTATTTCATAATGAAGGCCAAATGTTCCCAAACAGCATTAACGCTAGCCATACAATTGGAAAATTAACTGCCCTTACACAATTTATAGAAACACCAGGGCAAGACAGACAAAGGCCTACAACGATGACCTTTTCCAGCATGCGTCCCGTATATAATGGGGAGTGAGGTGTGTGTGAGTGTACAGAATGGTCCATACCAGAAAATCCAAGTAATGCGTGTACCGTTAAAACCAGACCTGGGCAAATTAAGGCCTTTTAAATCTGGCCCGCCGGACATTTCCAAAAAATGCTTTTAGATCTTTAAAGGGGAACATTATCACAATTTCAGAATGGTTAAAACCATTAAAAGTCAGTTCCCAGTGGCTTATTTTATTTTTCGAAGTTTTTTTCAAAATTTTACCCATCACGCAATATCCCTAAAAAAAGCTTCAAAGTGCCTGATTTTAACCATCGTTATATACACCCGTCCATTTTCCTGTGACGTCACACAGTGATGCCAATACAAACAAACAGCAAGGTATAGCGACATTAGCTCGGATTCAGACTCGGATTTCAGCGGCTTAACACTGTCTGATAAGATAATTACTAACAACTATGAACTAGGTTTACAGCATATGAAATACATTTGGCAACAACATGCACTTTGAGAGTGCAGACAGCCCATTTCAGGCGCGCTAAGAACATATATTTTTCCACGATTTCAGCACTCAGGTTAACCATACCTAAATAGACACAAAATACTGCATTACACAAGACTACCCGAATGTACTCGAATGATTGAACAAAATAAATGTTTTTAAGCTAAATTATTGGTAAACACAGATTATTTATAATAATTTATGTAAAACCACGAGTAATGAATAAAGTTTTCATCAATTAATATATTCTGTAGACATACCCTCATCCGCTCTCTTTTCCTGAAAGCTGATCTGTCCAGTTTTGGAGTTGATGTCAGCAGGCCAGGGAAGCTAGGGTCGATATTCTTCTCTTGATCATCTTCGGTGGCATAAGGGACGGTGGGAGCCAAGACATCCAGGGGGTTTAGCTGGCTCGTCTGCGGGAACAAACTGCCGCCATTGCTTGCCGTGCTACCGAGGTCCTTTGTCCCTGAATAGCTCACACACTCTGGCAGATTCAATGGAGGTCTGGTGGCAGATTTCTTTGACCTTATCGTTGGAAATGCATCTGCTTTGAGTGTCGCAGGATATCCACACATTCTTGCCATCTCTGTCGTAGCATAGCTTTCGTCGGTAAAGTGTGCGGAACAAACGACTGACCATTTCGTCGGCTTTCCCCACAGCCTCGTATTTTGAACAAATGTCGTCCAATTTCTTGCCACTTTCGCATCTTTGGGCCACTGGTGCAACTTGAATCCGTCCCTGTTCGTGTTGTTACACCCTCCGACAACACACCGACGAAAGTGAGAAAATGAGATTGCTTCCCGATGTGACGTCACATCGCTCCGAGAGCGAATAATAGAAAGGCGTTTAATTCGCCAAAATTCACCCATTTAGAGTTCGGAAATCGGTTAAAAAAAAATATGGTCTTTTTTCTGCAACATCAAGGTATATATTGACGCTTACATAGGTCTGGTAATAATGTTCCCCTTTAACTGTAGCTGCCATTATGATGTGCAGTGATGTTTTCAAATGACCGTAAGTCTTGAACTATACAAAGTATTTCAATGGTTGAAATCTGCGCTTTTGCATGATAGACTCGTTACTATGGTAATCTAGTTAGTTACTATGGTAATCTAATTAGTTACTATGGTAATCTAAGTCACAGCAGCTCAGACGAGGCACCAAGCAGTGTGGGTGGGGAGCGTTTCCACAGAGTGTTTCCAGAGCGACCAGCCTGAAATGCGGGTGTCAGGGACAGATGCGAAAGTTCTAAAGCTAAGTGATGTATCAGATATATCAGATTGTAGGCAGGGTTTTTTTTTACCCTTCGCATTCATATTTCACCGTGTTTGTTGCATTTTTGTTGCGTTCTGCTTGACTGTAAAATATGTTGATCGAGAGGGGATGCGATGTTCATATATTGTCAATATTCAGTGTTTTATCGTTTATAGTTAATATTGTAAATCATTTTCATGTACATTCTGAGTGTCTCATTCAGTAAAAAAAATTTAAATTCCATTCCGGCGGTTTGTCATAACGTTTTTAGCATTCAATCAGACATCAATCAGACAACAAAGTTCTAAAGCTTGGTGATATATCAGATGTATCAGATTGTAGGTGTGTTTTTTTTTACCCTTCGCGTTCATATTTCACTGTGTTTGTTGCGTTTTGCTTGATTGCAAAATATGTTGATCGAGAGGGGATGTGATGTTCATATATTGTCAATATTCAGTGTTTTATCGTTCATAGTTAATATTGTAAATCATTTTCATGTACATTCTGGGTGTCTCATTCAGTAAAAAAAACCTTAAAATTCCATTCCGGCGGTTTGTCATAACGTTTTTAGCATTCAATCAGACATTATTGTGAGGTTTTGTAGTAGTGTTCCTAAAAATCAGATATACCGGCCCCCCGGGGTCAAAATAATTGCCCAGGCCTGGTTAAACCCATATGAATGACTAGCACGTAAGCTCGACATCAAAGTTATTTTAGATGTATTTCATTCAAAAATACAGTACATAACTTAGTCTTACTTAAAACACGGCCTGCACAGTTCATTACATGACCTGCTATGGAAACAACTTGGAAGTCAATAACCACCAAGGAACAAAAGGAATGATGATGAAACAGTAGTAATCATTCCATTTCCGCTCAAGAGCCAAAAACCTGAAGCCTCACAATGCATGCAGACAGCTAATATGGAGAAGAAGGTATCAAAATAATGAAAGATTGTTTATGTATTGTGGCATGAGACGGGGAGGAAGGGCGGTTGCAGGCGAGGAGGCGGCGGCTGAAGGTGATGGTGATGGATGGACAGAACTGACAGTGCGGTATTCATCCTGCACGCTAGAGCGCTCGGCGCGCTAGCGGCGTTGGACAGAGCAATAAATCACGGGCCTTCCATCCTGTATCTACAGCTTATTACATCCACTGTGACAAATAAATAATAATCCCTGTCAGCGCGGCCCTTTGCTCAAGGATTGAGTCGGAAAGTGTTTGCTCATCACTCCCGTTTTCTAAGGGAAAGACAACAGTGTGGACGGAATGAAGAGACGCTGCCAAAGACAGGAATGTTTTTTAAAAAAGATCACTGCAAACGTGTGCAAAAAATTACATGAATTGTTATTATGGAGTTATTTATTAACAGTACAAGTCTAATAGACTGAAATAATTAATTAATAATATTTTTTTTCAGATTTTGGTTAAGCATGGCTCCACTGGAGCCCTTAGCTCAGCAAACATCAAAACACTCGAAGCGAGTTTTGCTTTTTTCTAGCTTCAGTGTGACAAATATTCCAAACAAAGTCTCAAGAGCAGAACATTTAGCCAAATCAAAGTGATCACCGTAAATATTGTCGCAATTTAGATTAGCAGTTTTGTCTTTTGAGGTACAACAATGGATAACTTATTCTCACATTTTGCTTGATGAGAATGTCAAACAGTTATTCTGGTTTTTAGTTGTTTCTGAGTCATACATTTTATAGCAGTGGTACTGTAAGCCTTTTTTTTTTTTTTTTTTTTTTTTTTTAACAATAATTCTACAACTGCTAAAATGTTTCTTAGGTCGAGACAGTTTGAATCAATTCCCTTTATATTATTTCCTATGCATTTTTTTTAATTACAAAAGGATGTTAGACTGCTGACTAAAAACTAAAAGTAGAATATTTATGTTTTTCATGGCAGGCAAGATGTTAAGGCTCAAGCACCTGCCACCACACATTCTTCTGTGCGCTCCTCTGAGCGTGCGTCCGAACACCTGCAATCTACACAGCTGACGCTGATGAAAACTCAATGGCCTTCTTAAGCCAGCGTGTCCTGCGTTCCAGTGCCAGAACGTAGCTACTTGTACCTGTACAGTAAGCCCTACACGTCTCTAGCTTTTTGCCTATGCGCTTCCTCGCTCTCCGTGTTTCCCCTCATTGTGTCTTGTCCTGTGTCGTCATCCCGCAGCTCCTCTTCGTTCCCTGGTTTCGAACTGTGTGTCTCGTCTCCCTGGATTCCCTCTGGACTTCTTGCTGCCTCCCTGGATCTCGACTTTTCGCCTGCCCTGACGCCTCGCTCCAGCCCTTAGCCTCTTGCCTTGCATTTTAATAATACTTGCCAACCCTCCCGATTTTTCCGTGAGACTCCAGACTTTCGGTGCCCCTCCCGAAAATCTTCCAGGGCAACCATTCTCCAAATTTCTCCCCGATTTTCACCCGGACAACAATATTGAGGGCGTGCCGTGATGTCACTGCCTTTAGCGTCCTTTACAACCTGCTGTCGCGTCCGCTTTTTATCCATACAAACAGCGTGCCGGCCCAGTCACATGTTGTCTGCGGCTTCTGCAGACACACGTAAGTGACTGCAAGACATACTTGCTCAACAGCCATACAGGTCACACTGAGGGTGGCCGTATAAACAACTTTAACACTGTTACAAATATGCGCCACACTGTGAACCCACACCAAACAAGAATGACAAACACATTTCGGGAGAACATCCGCACCGTAACACAACAGAAACACTACAGAACAAATACCCAGAATCCCTTGCAGCCCTAACTCTTCCGTGCTACAATATACACCCCCGCTACCACCAAACCCCAACCCCCCAACCCCGCCCCACCACACCTCAACCCCCCCAATCTTCCGAATTCGGAGGTCTCAAGGTTGGCAAGTATGGTTTTAATGTCTTGTGTCGGCTGGGAACATTGTGTTTGCAGTACAGGATCACAATTTATTCTATTCCTTGTAATCTATTCCTAATCTATTTAAAACATAAGTCTATTTATATCCTATTCTATTTACATTATTATGTACAGGACATAGTATTGTTCTTGTTGTAATCATTGGGCTAAATCTGGGACCTCGGGTAGTAAATTCCGTGTCATCTCATGTGTGTCATGTGTGCTTGTATGATAATAAAGTTCCTTGAATCCTAAGTGAGTGGCACAAAACAGCTCAAGTCAAAATAAATATACAAATGTATGCAGAAAGCTGAGAGCTGATGGAGAACAAACGGCTATTAATGGAAGTAATGTTGGATCCACGTTGTTGGTTTGGAAAATAACAAATTGAATAAACTGATTAATTGAATAAACTGATTAATTGAATAAACGTTGTCTAAAAGCATGTTGTTTTAACGTAATATTTGTGTTGTAAAATATTGGTTGGAAAATGACCAAAATTCAATGGTCAAATCAACATCAGAACCCAACATTGATTAATCAATCAATCAATCAATCAATCTTTATTTATATAGCCCTAAATCACAAGTGTCTCAAAGGGCTGCACAAGCCACAACGACATCCTCGGTACAAAGCCCACATACGGGCAAGGAAAAACTCACCCCAGTGGGACGTCGATGTGAATGACTATGAGAAACCTTGGAGAGGACCGCATATGTGGGTAACCCCCCCCCTCTAGGGGAGACCGAAAGCAATGGATGTCGAGTGGGTCTGACATAATATTGTGAGAGTCCAGTCCATAGTGGATCCAACATAATAGTAAGAGTCCAGTCCATAGTGGGGCCAGCAGGACACCATCCCGAGCGGAGACGGGTCAGCAGCGTAGAGATGTTCCCAGCCGATGCACAGGCGAGCGGTCCACCCCGGGTCCCGACTCTGGACAGCCAGCACTTCATCCATGGCCACCGGACCTGTGCCCCCCCCCCTCAAGGAAAAGGGGAGCAGAGGAGAAAAGAAAAGAAACGGCAGATCAACTGGTCCAACAGGGGGGCTATTTAAAGGCTAGAGTATACAAATGAGTTTTAAGATGGGACTTAAATGCTTCTACTGAGGTAGCATCTCTAATTGTTACCGGGAGGGCATTCCATAGTACTGGAGCCCGAATAGAAAACGCTCTATAGCCCGCAGACTTTTTTTGGGCTCTGGGAATCACTAATAAGCCGGAGTTCTTTGAACGCAGATTTCTTGCCGGGACATATGGTACAATACAATCGACAAGATAGGACGGAGCTAGACCGTGTAGTATTTTATACGTAAGTAGTAAAACCTTAAAGTCACTTCTTAAGTGCACAGGAAGCCAGTGCAGGTGAGCCAGTATAGGCGTAATATGATCAAACTTTCTTGTTCTTGTCAAAAGTCTAGCAGCCGCATTTTGTACCAACTGTAATTTTTTAATGCTAGACATAGGGAGACCCGAAAATAATACGTTACAGTAGTCGAGACGAGACGTAACGAACGCATGAATAATGATCTCAGCGTCGCTAGTGGATAAAATAGAACGAATTTTAGCGATATTACGGAGATGAAAGAAGGCCGTTTTAGTAACACTCTTAATGTGTGATTCAAACGAGAGAGTTGGGTCGAAGATAATACCCAGATTCTTTACTGATTCGCCTTGTGTAATTGTTTGGTTGTCAAATGTTAAGGTGGTATTATTAAATAAATGTCGGTGTTTAGCAGGACCGATAATCAGCATTTCCGTTTTCTTGGCGTTGAGTTGCAAGAAGTTAGCGGACATCCAATGTTTAATTTCATTAAGACACGCCTCCAGCTGACTACAATCCGGCGTGTTGGTCAGCTTTAGGGGCATGTAGAGTTGGGTGTCATCAGCATAACAGTGAAAGCTAACACCGTATTTGCGTATGATGTCGCCTAGCGGCAGCATGTAAATACTAAAGAGTGCAGGGCCAAGAACCGAACCCTGAGGAACTCCGCACGTTACCTTAACATAGTCCGAGGTCACATTATTATGGGAGACGCATTGCATCCTGTCAGTAAGATACGAGTTAAACCACGACAAGGCTAAGTCTGACATACCAATACGTGTTTTGATACGCTCTAATAAAATATTATGATCGACGGTATCGAAAGCAGCGCTAAGATCAAGAAGCAGCAACATAGATGACGCATCAGAATCCATCGTCAGCAGTAGATCATTAGTCATTTTTGCGAGGGCTGTCTCCGTAGAGTGATTTGCCCTGAAACCGGATTGAAAAGGTTCACAGAGATTGTTAGACACTAAGTGTTCATTTAGCTGCTGTGCGACAATTTTTTCGAGGATTTTCGAAATAAAGGGAAGGTGGGACACCGGTCGGTAGTTTACCATGAGGTCAGGATCAAGGTTAGGTCTTTTGAGCAGAGGATGAATAACCGCTTTCTTGAATGCTAGGGGAACAGTGCCAGAGGAAAGTGATAAGTTTATAATATTTAGCACTGATGGACCTAATAATACAAAAAGCTCCTTGATAAGTTTCCCAGGAAGTGGGTCAAGTAAACATGTTGTTTGTTTTATCCCACTTACACGCTGTAATAGTTCCTCTAATGTTATTTCATCAAAAAGAGAGAGACTATTTTGTATTGCAGTATCCGTCGTAGATACAGTTGTATCTGTGTTCATAGAACCCAGTTGTAGCTGGGATGCGTTGTCTTTAATCTCCTTTCTAATGAGTTCAATTTTCTTATTAAAGAAATTCATAAAGTCATCTGCCGAGTGGGTGGAGCTATTGGGAGGAGTCCCTTGTTGGGTTAGCGATGCTACTGTACTAAACAAAAATTTTGGGTCGTTTTTGTTGAGGCGGATGAGATTTGAGTAATATTTAGCTTTAGCTAAGGTAAGCATGCGTTTATACGATATTAAACTATCACTCCATGCTTGATGGAAAACCTCAAGCTTGGTCGCGCGCCATTTGCGTTCCAACTTTCTACATGATAATTTATGAGCTCTGGTTTCCTCTGTAAACCATGGGGTGCGCCTTTTAGGGGCCCTTTTTTGTTTTAGCGGTGCTATGCTATCAATGGTTTTGCGCAGGGCATTGTCAAAGTTGTTAGTGAGGTTATCAATAGAGCCGACATAATTTGGGAATGGTGCCATTACCGAAGGCAGTAGGTCAGCAAGAGTCATCGTTGTGGCGGCATTAATGTTGCGGCTGCTATAGCAGTTATTATTATTATTAGTTTGTTGACAATGAGTCAGAACTTCGAATTTTATAAGGTAATGATCGGACATTACTTTAGTATACGGGAGTACCATAACTTTGGAGGTGGTGACACCCCTGACCAGCACTAGATCTATCGTATTGCCGTTGCGATGCGTAGGTTCATTTATTATTTGTGTAAGACCACAGCTATCAATTATAGTCTGGAGCGCCACGCACTGAGGGTCCGATGGGGTATTCATATGGATATTAAAGTCCCCCATTATGATTATATTGTCTGCGTGCGTCACTAGATCAGCAACGAACTCTGAGAATTCATTAATAAAGTCCGAGTAGGGCCCTGGGGGGCGGTAGATAACAGCCATATCGAGAGGCAGCGGTGCGACAGACCTCATAGTAAGCACCTCAAACGATTTGTATTTATTATTTAGGTTAGGGGTAAGGTTAAAGTTTTCATTGTATATTAATGCGACCCCCCCACCCCTTTTAAGGGGACGGGCAATATGCGCATTCGTATAGTTAGGAGGAGATGCCTCATTTAGCGCAAAAAATTCGTCTGGTTTGAGCCAGGTTTCGCTAAGACCAATGACGTTAAGATTGTTGTCTCTAATGACCTCATTAACTAATAACGTTTTGGGAGACAATGATCTTATGTTTAAAAAGCCCATATTATAAGTATTGGGCTGTTTTGACGAGTTTTTGTTTAAATTATCCGTAGTAGAAATATTAATAATGTTACGTTTATTATACGTAGTGCACTTTAAATAGTTTCGACCATATCTAGGAATTGATACGACGGGAATTTTCAGATTGTTTGCTTGATGCTGCGATCGACTGAACGCATCATGATTTGCCACCTCAGTAGAATGCATATCTACCCCGGACACATTCACAACAGAAAACACATTATGTGAGTTGTGTGTTATTCTAAGAAAATTGCTATGCGTACAGGAATTATCCAGCCTGGCGCTGGCTAGTTCTAGCTTAACTGACTCCTCACCCGGACTAGCAGGCTCTGTAATTGCCTGTGACCGGGCTTGCTCTAGTGTAGTTAGTCAAATGTGACTTAAACAGTAGTCTATATTCTTAGACAGGATGATGGCGCCTTCCTGGTTAGGGTGAAGGCCGTCCCTCATCAGCAAGCCTGGTTTGCCCCAGAAAGAGGGCCAATTATCAATAAACGTTAGTCCCTGTTGTCTACAGAAGCTAGCCAGCCACTTGTTAAGCGAGACTAATCTGCTATATCTCTCATCATTGCCTCTCGCAGGCAGGGGGCCAGAGACAATTACTCGATGCCTGGACATCTTTCTAGTGAGATCACAAGTCCTGGCTATGTTTCTCTTTGTAATCTCTGACTGTCTCATTCTAGTGTCATTGGAGCCAACGTGTACAACTATATTCGCATAACTAGTGGTGCGATTAGCCTGTCGTACGTGTTTACTAGGCCTGTTGCGAGTTAGCTCCCTAAGATTAGCCTCTATGTCAGGTGCTCGGGCCCCCGGGATGCACTTAATTGTGGCTGGTTTGCTAAGCTTTATATTTCGGGTGATGGAGTCCCCTATGACTAAGGTGTGGTGCCCGGTAGACTGGGGTGTAGGACTAGCTAAAGAGCTAAATCTATTATGCGTCTCAACCGGTACACCGTAGCTTGTAGGCCGCTTAGGACTACTACATGCTGGGCTAGTTAGCTCGCTACAGCTAACGCTAGCAGATGTGTCCGCAACATCTAAAGTTACGAGATTACTCTGCTCTAACTGGCGGACACGGCCCTCTAGCAGAGCCAGCCTCTCCGTGAGTAAGGTGCAAGACGCGCAGGAAGCCATACTCACGGTGTTTTCTGTCACCGAGTGAAGTTCCTGCTGTCTTCCGAGAAGTCCTGGTCACGGTGTGCAGGAGTAGACTCCTTCTGACCGGCGCCCGGCGACGCCTTTCTCCGCGCTAGCTTCGTTAGCTTAGCAGCTAGCTGCTAGCTAGCTGCGGGAGGGGTGGAGAGACAGAGATCGGGTGATTTGCAAGTTAAATAGTACTACTAAATATGTTGAGAAAGTAATAAAGAAAGCTGCAGAACAATTTAAAAGCCCACAAATAGAACGATACTTAGCTTTTTCGAAACAGCGAGCAGTCAGCGAGCAGTCACGCACGGTGAACCGTCGTAATATGTTACGTTAACATACCAGGCACGTTCTCAGTTGGTTATTTATGCCTCATACAACGTACACTTATTCAGCCTGTTGTTCACTATTCTTTATTTATTTTAAATTGCCTTTCTAATGTCTATTCTTGGTGTTGGATTTTGTAAAATAAATTTCCCCCAAAAATGCGACTTATACTCCAGTGCGACGTATATATGTTTTTTTTTCTTCTTTTTTGTGCATTTTCGGCCGGTGCGACGTATACTCCGGAGCAACTTATAGTCCGAAAAATACGGTAGTCTATTTATATCCTATTCTATTTGCATTATTATGTACAGTACATAGTATTGTTCTTGTTGTAACCATTGGGCTAAATCTGGGACCCCGGACAGTGAAGTGAATTAGTGTGAAGTGAATTATATTTATATAGCGCTTTTCTCTCTCAAAGCGCTTTTACATAGTGGCACCCAATATCTAAGTTACATTTAAACCACTGTGGTTTACAGTGGTTTACAGAACAAATACCCAGAATCCCTTGCAGCCCTAACTCTTCCGTGCTACAATATACACCCCCGCTACCACCAAATCCCAACCCCCCAACCCCGCCCCACCACACCTCAACCCCCCCAATCTTCCGAATTCGGAGGTCTCAAGGTTGGCAAGTATGGTTTTAATGTCTTGTGCCGGCTGGGAACATTGTGTTTGCAGTACAGGATCACAATTTATTCGATTCCTTGTAATCTATTCCTAATCTATTTAAAACATAAGTCTATTTATATCCTATTCTATTCACATTATTATGTACAGTACATAGTATTGTTCTTGTTGTAACCCAGTGATTCTCAAATGGGGGTACGCGTACCCCTGGGGGTACTTGAAGGTATGCCAAGGGGTACGTGAGGTTTTTTTTCAAATATTCTAAAAATAGCAACAATTCTGAAATCCTTTATAAATATAAATACAAACTAGAGATGTCCGATAATATCGGAGGTTTTTTTTTTATCGGTATCGTTTTTCATTTATTTATTTTATTTTTTATTTTTTATTAAATCAACATAAAAAAACTCAATATACACTTACAATTAGTGCACCAACCCAAAAAACCTCCCCCATTTACACTCATTCACACTCATTCACACAAAAGGGTTGTTTTTTTCTGTTATTAATATTCTGGTTCCTACATTATATATCAATATATATCAATACAGTCTGCAAGGGATACAGTCCGTAAGCACACATGATTGTGCGTGCTGCTGGTCCACTAATAGTACTAACCTTTAACAGTTAATTTTACTCATTTTCATTAATTACTAGTTTCCATGTAACTGTTTTTATATTGTTTTACTTTCTTTTTTATTCAAAAAAATGTTTTTAACTTATTTATTTTATTTATTTTTATTTTTATTTTTAAAAAGGACCTTAACTTCCTCATACCTGGTTGTCCAAATTAGGCATAATAATGTGTTAATTCCACGACTGTATATATCGGTATCGGTTGATATCCGTATCGGTAATTAAGGGTTTGGTGAATATCGGAATATCGGATATCGGCAAAAAGCCATTATCGGACATCCCTAATAAAAACCTATCTTTTTTTCCAAATAGTTCAAGAAAGACCACTACAAATGAGCAATATTTTGCACTGATATACAATTTAATAAATCAGAAACTGATGACATAGTGCTGTATTTTACTTCTCTATCTCTTTTTTTCAACCAAAAATGCTTTGCTCTGATTAGGGGGTACTTGAATTTAAAAAAAAATTCACAGGGGGTACATCACTGAAAAAAGGTTGAGAACCACTGTTGTAACCATTGGGCTAAATCTGGGACCTCGGACAGTGAAGTGAATTAGTGTGAAGTGAATTATATTTATATAGAGCTTTTCTCTCTCAAAGCGCTTTTACATAGTGAAACCCAATATCTAAGTTACATTTAAACCACTGTGGGTGGCACTGGGAGTAGGTGGGTAAAGTGCCCTGCCCAAGGACACAATGGCAGTGACTGGGATGGCAGAACCTGGAACCCTGAAGTTACTCTACCAACCGAGCTATACCGCCCATACGGAATTTACTACATATAGTAAATTCCGTGTCATCTCATGTGTGCTGGTATGATAATAAAGTTCCTTGAATCCTAAGTGAGTGCACCAAACAGCTCAAGTCGAAACAAATACACAAATGTATGCAGAAAGCTGAGAGCTGATGGAGAACAAACGGCTATTAATGGAAGTATTCATAAAAGTCATTGTGATTAAAAACAAAACAAACAAGACAGCAGGTACCGCCGTGCCCTATGAATAAATACACGCGCCCCGCTGTGAAATACATCAAAATAAGCCGCTGTCCGTGCATCGTCAGGTTTTCACTTTTGTCAATTATAATTTACTCTTTTGATAGATCTGCCTGTTATCTAATTGTTTAATCGATGACTGTGCATGCCTTCCGGCTCCACTGCTGCGATCAATACAAATTGATTTACACGTGTCTGCAGTGAAGCTGATCTCTAACCCCCCCCGCCCTCCCTCCCTACACACACTCACACACACCTCACTCCCCATTATATACGGGACGCATGCTGGAAAAGGTCATCGTTGTCGGCCTTTGTCTGTCTTGCCCTGGTGTTTCTATAAATTGTGCAAGGGCAGTTAATGTCCCTCAGATGGGAGAGCATTTACTCTGCACCGTCCTTCAATAAAAATTAAAAGCTCCAATAAAAACGGGGACGGGGAGTGGAGGCCCTTGCCACCTCGGCTGTTTTATTTGGCGCTCACATGCAGGACTGGAAGAGGAATAAAAACGCTGATGAGAGCCTGTCGTCGTAAAGGCTACCCAACTGTAAACTCCGCTCGTAATGTTGACAAAATTGCAAACATGCTGCCGTGACGCTGCGAGCGGCGGTCCCGGAGCTCCCTTTTGAGGGTTGCGTAAACATTCATCACGGAGTCAGTCGGCCTTTATCAATTATCCGCACTGGTCTATCGGAAGGAATAAGGAGCTTATGATGGCACGCCGTGGCTGTAAAAAAAAACACGAAGCTAATTTTTTAATCTCGGTGAAGCAACTTTATCGTCGCATCGTTTATCACAATGGCAGATTATTGGGCAGGTGAAAGACGCAACGCTGGTTTTAATGTGTCTACCGCTGCTGCAAATCCACCCGGAGCTCATCTGAAGCTTTCCATTAACGAAATGAAACAATAAAGCAGTTAATCACTCTGCTAATCGACAGCAAATGAATTAGCGTGTGCCACTTCGCCAGTTTACTTACTACGCACTCAGTGCATCATGTGTTGAAAATGTATACACCAGTATTTCTATTGTGCTATTGTTATACAGTCGTGGTCAAAAGTTTACATACACTTGTAAAGAACATAATGTCATGGCTGTCTTGAGTTTCCAATCATTTCTAAAACTCGTATTTTTTTGTGATAGAGTGATTGGAGCACATACTTGTTGGTCACAAAAAACGTTCATGAAGTTTGGTTCTTTTATGAATTTATTATGGGTCTACTGAAAATGTGAGCAAATCTGCTGGGTCAAAAGTATACATACAGCAATGTTAATATTTGCTTACATGTCCCTTGGAGAGGAGGCTACGCCGGATAGTCGAACCTCGGATTCAGGAGGAACAGTGTGGTTTTCGTCCTGGTCGTGGAACTGTGGACCAGCTCTATACTCTCGGCAGGGTCCTTGAGGGTGCATGGGAGTTTGCCCAACCAGTCTACATGTGCTTTGTGGACTTGGAGAAGGCATTCGACCGTGTCCCTCGGGAAGTCCTGTGGGGAGTGCTCAGAGAGTATGGGACTGTCTGATTGTGGCGGTCCGCTCCCTGTATGATCAGTGCCAGAGCTTGGTCCGCATTGCCGGTAGTAAGTCGGACACGTTTCCAGTGAGGGTTGGACTCCGCCAAGGCTGCCCTTTGTCACCGATTCTGTTCATAACTTTTATGGACAGAATTTCTAGGCGCAGTCAAGGCGTTGAGGGGATCCGGTTTGGTGGCTGCAGGATTAGGTCTCTGCTTTTTGCAGATGATGTGGTCCTGATGGCTTCATCTGGCCAGGATCTTCAGCTCTCACTGGATCGGTTCGCAGCTGAGTGTGAAGCGACTGGGATGAGAATCAGCACCTCCAAGTCCGAGTCCATGGTTCTCGCCCGGAAAAGGGTGGAGTGTCATCTCCGGGTTGGGGAGGAGATCTTGCCCCAAGTGGAGGAGTTCAAGTACCTCGGAGTCTTGTTCACGAGTGAGGGAAGAGTGGATCATGAGATCGACAGGCGGATCGGTGCGGCGTCTTCAGTAATGCGGACGCTGTATCGATCCGTTGTGGTGAAGAAGGAGCTGAGCCGGAAGGCAAAGCTCTCAATTTACCGGTCGATCTATGTTCCCATCCTCACCTTAGGTCATGAGCTTTGGGTTATGACCGAAAGGACAAGATCACGGGTACAAGCGGCCGAGATGAGTTTCCTCCGCCCGGTGGCGGGGCTCTCCCTTAGAGATAGGGTGAGAAGCTCTGTCATCCGGGGGGAACTCAAAGTAAAGCCGCTGCTCCTCCACATCGAGAGGAGCCAGATGAGGTTGTTCGGGCATCTGGTCAGGATGCCACCCGAACGCCTCCCCAGGGAGGTGTTTAGGGCACGTCCGACCGGTAGGAGGCCGCGGGGAAGACCCAGGACACGTTGGGAAGACTATGTCTCCCGGCTGGCCTGGGAACGCCTCGGGGTCCCACAGGAAGAGCTGGACAAAGTGGCTGGGGAGAGGGAAGTCTGGGCTTCCCTGCTTAGGCTGCTGCCCCCGCGACCTGACCTCAGATAAGCGGAAGAAGATGGATGGATGGATGTCCCTTGGCAAGTTTCACTGCAATAAGACTCAAAACTAGACTCAAAAATCCTTTGTCCCACACGCAATTAGACTGTACAACTCCTCTCTGGAAAATATCTCTTAAGTTAAAAAGATGGTTTGACAAAAACAGACTATCTTTGAATCTCAGTAAAACTAAACTAATGCTATTCGGTAACAATAGTAGAGAAAGTCAAATACAAATGGACGAAATAGAAATTGAAAAAGCGAAATAAATCACATTTTTAGGTGTAATAATAGATGACAAAATGAACTTGAAATCTCATATAAAAATATGCAACATAAGATGGCAAGAAATATTTATATAACAAAGAAAGCAAAATATGTCCAAAAATAACTCTTAAATAATTATTTACAGCTCACGAGTGTTACCATATCCAAGTTATTGTGTAGAAACACAGTACGGGGAAATTACAACAAAACGACACTACATTCACTAATTGTATTACAAACAAAGTCAATTAGAATAATACATATTGTTGGATATAAAGACCATACAAACTCTTTATTTATTAAATCCAAAACATTGAAATTCAATGATTTGGTGTATTTGCAAACAGATAAAAGTATGTAAAAAGCAAACTATAAACTGCTACCCATGAATGTCCAACAAGTCCCCTCAACAAAAGAGGGGAAATATAACATTAATAATAATAATAATAATAACTTGGATTTATATAGCGCTTTTCTAAGTACCCAAAGTCGCTTTACATGTAGAACCCATCATTCGTTCACACCTGGTGGTGGTAAGCTACTTTCATAGCCACAGCTGCCCTGGGGTAGACTGACGGAAGCGTGGCTGCAAATTGCGCCAACGGCCCCTCCGACCACCACCTATCATTCATCATTCAATTCACCGGTGTGAGTGGCACCGGGGGCAAAGGGTGAAGTGTCCCGCCCAAGGACACAACGGCAGCGTTTTTTTTTTTTTGGATGGTAAGAGGCGGGGAGCGAACCTGCAACCCTCAGGTTTCCGGCACGGTTGCTCTACCCACTACGCCATGCCTCCCCCCAAGCATTAGAGAAAAATCTAACCAAAAACATTTATATACACTTTAGTGTTGTCCCGATACCAATATTTTGGTACCGGAACCAGTATCAAAATGTATTTCGATACTTTTCGAAATAAAGGGGACCACAAAAATTTGCATTATTGGCTTTATTTTAAAGGGGAACATTATCACCAGACCTATGTAAGCGTCAATATATACCTTGATGTTGCAGAAAAAAGACCATATATTTTTTTTAACCGATTTCCGAACTCTAAATGGGTGAATTTTGGCAAATTAAACGCCTTTCTAATATTCGGGAAGCAATCCGCCATTTTCTCAAACACCGAGTCAAATCAGCTCTGTTATTTTCCGTTTTTTCGACTGTTTTCCGTATCTTGGAGACATCATGCCTCGTCGGTGTGTTGTCGTAGGGTGTAACAACACGAACAGGGATGGATTCAAGTTGCACCAGTGGCCCAAAGATGCGAAAGTGGCAAGAAATTGGACGTTTGTTCCGCACACTTTACCGACGAAAGCTATGCTACGACAGAGATGGCAAGAATGTGTGGATATCCTGCGACACTCAAAGCAGATGCATTTCCAACGATAAAGTCAAAGAAATCTGCTGCCAGACCCCCATTGAATCTGCCGGAGTGTGTGAGCAATTCATGGACAAAGGTCCTCGGTAGCACGGCAAGTAATGGCGGCAGTTTGTTCCCGCAGACGAGCGAGCTAAACCCCCTGGATGTCTTGGCTCACACCGTCCCTTATGCCACCGAAGATGATCAAGAGAAGAATTTCGACCCTAGCTTCCCTGGCCTGCTGACATGAGGGTATGTCTACAGAATATATTAATTGATGAAAATTGGGCTGTCTGCACTCTCAAAGTGCATGTTGTTGCCAAATGTATTTCATATGCTGTAAACCTAGTTCATAGTTGTTAGTTTCCTTTAATGCCAAACAAACACATACCAATCGTTGGTTAGAAGGCGATCTCCAAATCGTCCTCGCTTTCTCCCGTGTCGCTGGCTGTCGTGTCGTTTTCGTCGGTTTCGCTTGCATACGGTTCAAACCGATATGGCTCAATAGCTTCAGTTTCTTCTTCAATTTCGTTTTCGCTACCTGCCTCCACACTACAACCATCCGTTTCAATACATGCGTAATCTGTTGAATCGCTTAAGCCGCTGAAATCCGAGTCTGAATCCGAGCTAATGTCGCTATAGCTTGCTGTTCTTTCCGCCATGTTTGTTTGTGTTGGCTTCACTATGTGACGTCACAGGAAAATGGACGGGTGTTTATAACGATGGTTAAAATCAGGCACTTTGAAGCTTTTTTTAAGGATATTGCGTGATGGGTAAAATTTTGAAAAAAACTTCGAAAAATATAATAAGCCACTGGGAACTGATTTTTAATGGTTTTAACCCTTCTGAAATTGTGATAATGTTCCCCTTTAACAAAAAATCTTATGGTACATTAAACATATGTTTCTTATTGCAAGTTTGTCCTTAAATAAAATAAAAACAAGACAACTTGTCTTTTAGTAGTAAGTAAGTAAACAAAGACTCCTAATTAGTCTGCTGACGTATGCAGTAACATATTGTGTCATTTTCCATTCTATTATTTTGTCAACATTATTAAGGACAAGTGGTAAAAGAGGCGGTATAGTACCGAATATGATTCATTAGTATTGCGGTACTACACTAATACGTTATACCGTACAACCCTAATACACTTACAACGTTTAGCTTGAGTGGCCTTCTTCATATCAGTATGCAGAATGAAATTATGGAACAAATTAAGCAAAGAAGTCAAACCGTGTACTAAAATGATCCAGTTTAAGAAACTGCTCAAACTACAAGTGTTTACAAAGTACAAGGAAGAAGAACCATCATAAACATCTTAAACTTAAGGAAACTACAATATTATTCATCTCATTAAGTGAATCATAACTGACTTAACTTTTTACTAGATCACTGTTGTATTTAGAATGCATTGACGTAAATTGTGTACACATTGAGAACAGGAAGTGAACAAATGTGTTAGTAATTGCTATGAAGTGGGAAAGGAGTAGATTAAATGAGCTTTGCTTCTTCCTCCTCATTTTAAGACATGTAAAGAAAGATGAAAATGTGTAAAACATGTGATGTATCATATTGAAACTGTACATGTTCGAAATAAACTTCAACCAATAAAATAGAGTTTGTGTGTGTTTTTTTTTAATGAATTGTCACTAAATACTTCTAAAATACACCACCAAGTGTAACACAGATGCTTCCTGAGCTGGAGCTCACCCCGAAAAGTGAGAAAGCGATCCCAATTAACACATTTTTGGGAAACCGTAAATCTTTCCCGAGCAAACAGTGGATGTGAAATCACAGGAAAGGCCAAAATTCCACACAAGCCAGACTTGTGCTGACGTGAACCATGACTCTGGGTTTTTTTTTTGGACAGATACAAATCGGGTGATTTTATTATTCTAAATCTCAGTTTATCATTGGGTGAAGAAGGAGGTCATGACACTTAAAAAGATCCATTTTATATTATTTTTACTAAAAGTGTCAGTAGTACATTGGAAGTGTGTTGTTCAAAATCTAGCCTTGATGCTGGAATTTAGACATATTGAAAGTGATTTTAGTAAACCGTCCTGGGAACACGCTCTTTTAGGTGTCTGTAGCTTTAATGCTAACAAGTTGTGTCTGGCTCCAAGAAGCGTTATTTTGCACTTTGATCCACGTTTTATATATACACTGTAACTCCACACTAATAGATGCCATGTATCACAAACAAAAACGTAACACTAAGGAGTGGGACAGAGGTAGGGCTGAGTTTGTAAGATACATCGATATATTTTCAAAGAAGATATGAATGAAGAAAATATCGCAATATCGATATAATTTATTTCATGTTAAAATTACCAAACACCGCTTATTTGTTGTGTTCCTTGATTCTGAACCCTCTTCCCACTCCCTCTCAACACTCCATGGACTACTCTCCCACTCACTGTACAACAACACACAAGCAAATATTCACTACGTAGCTCAACTACATTTCCCATTAGCTTCGCTACTTTTAAATAAGTAGCGATTTCCATAGCTTAGCTGTGTTTAGACATGCTAAGCTACATGCTACAAAAGAAGAGAAAGAGAGAAGTGGACCAGTGCAATTCCACGGGCAGGGGACAAAATATACGGGAAACATCAATGATGATTAGTTGGTTTACGTATAAGAACATCCATGATTGGTTGGTTGTTTACTATGATTGAGACTTTTATTGATTGATTGAGACTTGTATTAGTAGATTGCAAAATACAGTACATATTCCGTACAATTGACCACTAAATGGTAACACCCGTATAAGTTTTTCAACTTGTTCAAGTCGGGGTCCACGTTAATCAATTCATGGTATAAATATATACTATCAGCATAATACAGTCTAGGGCTGCAACAACTAATCGATTAAATCAATTATAAAAATAGTTGGCGATTAATTTAGTCATCGATTCGTTGGATCTATGGTATGCGCATGCGCAGAGGCTACTTTTTCTTTTTCTTTTTTATAAACCTTTATTTATAAACTGCAACATTTACAAACAGCTGAGAAACAATAATCAAAATAAGTATGGTGCCAGTATGCTGTTTTTTTCTCCAATAAAATACTGGAAAGGATAGAAATGTAGTTTGTCTCTTTTATACCATTATTAATCGATTAATCGAAGTAATAATCGACAGATTGATCGATTATCAAATTAGTGGTTAGTTGCAGCCCTAGACAAAATATAAATTATACTTGTCCCAATAAGTTGGAATGATTGGACAACTATATAGCAAGAACCCTATTGATTTGGATATTTTTAAAACCTTGGATGTAGGTATCGTAAGGTCAAAGGGCCCTAAAAATCAAGTTTCTTGACACAAATTCATACCAAATGACCTGTTAATTCCCAATTCCAGAGAAAGAACCCTATTCATTTTGCACTTCTCCAATCCTGAATGGTGGGATCTGAGGTCAAATCGCACACAAAAAAAAAAATCCAGATTCTTGTCCTAAATTTTAACTGGTCCAGACAAAGAATCCTATTGATTTTGATATTCTGCAAGCTTGGATGTACTGTAGGCATCATGAGGTCAAAAGTCACCAAAAGCATGTTTCCTTTCACATACTGAAAAAAATACCCACTTTCAGAGCAAGCACCCTATTGGTTTTCAAAGTCATAAGGTGGTGTTTGATGTCAAAATTTAAATTATACTTGTTTCAATAGGTTGGAATGATCGATTTCAATAAAATACTGGAAAGGATAGAAATGTAGTTTGTCTCTTTTATCCGACTATTAATCGATTAATCGGAGTAATAATCGACAGATTAATCGATTATCAAATTAGTTGTTAGTTGCAGCCCTAATACAGTCATCAGACAAGTTAATCATCAGAGTTTGTACATTGAATTATTTACATTATTTACAATCCGGGGAGTGGGATGTGGAGGGGGTTGGGGCGGGGGGGTTAGGTTTGGTTGATATCAGCACTTCAGTCATCAACAATTATATCATCTGAGAAATGGACATTGAAACAGTGTAGGTCTGACTTGGGAGGATATGTACAGCGAGCAGTGAACATAGTGAGCTCAGAAAGCATAAGAACAAGTATATACATTTGATTATTTACATTTGATTATTTACAATCCGGGGAGGTGGGATGTGGTGGGGGGAGGGTGTTAGTCTAGGGTTGTAGTTGCCTGGAGGTGTTCCTTTAGTGCGGTTTTGAAGGAGGATAGAGATACACTTTCTTTTACACCTGTTGGGAGTCACGATTGGTTGAGATTAGGGCAAAACATTAGGGTCAGGCCAATCAGAGGCAAGATAGGGCGGGTCATCGAACCAGGAAGGGAAATCACAACAGACATCCCCCAAATGACGAGGAGAGAGTCGTAGAAGAGAAGAGGGAATATTTAAGGGGGCGATTTGTATATTAAAAAAAACTAGTGGAATATGGCAGAGGGATTCTCTTCTTTAGATTTTTCTTTTAGCGATGTAAACGACGTCCAGGAAACCCACAATGTGTCTACTTGGCCACATTTGGACAAATGTATTGATATGTATGGATAAAACATTCATTTGAGTTGTTTACCATGTAAGCCCAAATCAAAACTGTTCTCGAGTTGCCAAGCCGGGCATATTTGGCACGAGAAATGCTGCTAAAAATATATGCCAAAGTGAGGAAGATCATAGTCGCACAATTAAGTCAAGTCACTTATTTTTGTGACAGACTGGGAATTAAAAAAGTGCCTGCCTGCAAATGTATTTGTTATCTGAGTTTGATACAGTTTGTATTATTTGCACAGCTATGTTATTTATTTTGCGTAGAAACAATATTTTTGTATTTTATTTATGTTATGTAATTCTGTGCTACTTAAACGGTTTCTTTTCTGTGCTGTTCATACCCATCTTGACTAACTGGGTTTATAAAAGTGCCACTGACTGTTTACATTACAGTTGTTATTCACTTCAATTTCAGTGAATATCGCACAGAAATGAATATCTTTATATCAATCAATCAATCAATGTTTATTTATATAGCCCTAAATCACAAGTGTCTCAAAGGGCTGCACAAGCCACAACGACATCCTCGGTACAGAGCCCACATAAGGCCAAGGAAAAACTCACCCCAGTGGGACGTCGATGTGAATGACTATGGGAAACCTTGGAGAGGACCGCATATGTGGGTAACCCCCCCCTCTAGGGAGACCGAATGCAATGGATGTCGAGTGGGTCTAACATAATTTTGTGAGAGTCCAGTCCAAAGTGGATCCAGCATAACAGTAAGAGTCCAGTCCACAGTGGGGTCAGCAGGAAACCATCCCGAGCGGAGACGGGTCAGCAGCGCAGAGATGTTCCCAACCGATATACAGGCGAGCGGTCCACCCCGGGTCCCGACCCCGGACAGCCAGCACCCCATCCATGGCCACCGGACCTGTGTGTCTCCCCTTCCACAAGGGGTAGGGGGAGCAGAGGAGAAAAAAAAAGAAACGGCAGATCAACTGGTCTAAAAAAAGAGGGGGCTATTCAAAGGCTAGAGTATACAAATGAGTTTTGAGATGGGACTTAAATGCTTCTACTGAGGTAGCATCTCTAATTGTTACCGGGAGGGCATTCCATAGTACTGGAGCCCGAATAGAAAACGCTCTACAGCCCGCAGACTTTTTTTGGGCTCTGGGAATCACTAATAAGCCAGAGTTCTTTGAACGCAGATTTCTTGCCGGGACATATGGTACAATACAATCAGCAAGATAGGATGGAGCTATGTATACTTTCACCAGAAAATGTATTGCGATATATATCGAATATCGAGTTTAAGTAAAAATATATCGAGATATACTTTTCCGTCCATATTGCCCAGCCCTAGACAGGGGTATACAAACATTGGCGACACTAGTATAGCTATATTAGCTACAGTGCCATCATTACACTCACATTTTAACAGCAACATCATGCTAAACTATGAGAAGATGCGTTACCCGGCCCGGAGGAAGCCCGGGGCCCTCCTCTGGAGCTAGGCCCGGAGGCAGGGCTCGTCAGCTTGCGCCTAGTGGCCGGACTATCCACGGAGCCCGGCCGGGCACAGCCCGAAGAAGCTACGTGGACACACCATCCTTTCCGCCACATGGGCCCACCACCCGCGGTCGGAACCAGTGGGGTCGGGTGCGCTGCCAAGTGGATGGCAGTGAAAGTGGAGGCTCCAGACGGACCAATTCGGGGCAGCAGAGGCTGACTTTTGGAACGTGGAACGTCTCTACGCAGGTGGGGAAGGAGCCTGAGCTAGTGCGGGAGGTGGAGCGCTACCGGTTGGATCTGGTGGGGCTTGCCTCTACGCATAGCAAGGGCTCTGAAACCACACTCCTGGACAAGGGATGAACCTTGTTCACTTCTGGAGTTGCTCAGGGTGTGAGGGCCCAGGCGGGTGTGGGGATACTCATGAGTCCCTGGCTGAGTGCCTGTACGTTGGAGTGCTATGTTCGCCTTCCATCCATCCATTTTCTACCGCTTATTCCCTTTTGGGATCGCGGGGGGCGCTGGAGCCTATCTCAGCTACAATCGGGCGGAAGGCGGGGTACACCCTGGACAAGTCGCCACCTCATCGCAGGGCCAACACAGATAGACAGACAACATTCACACTCACATTCACACACTAGGGACCATTTAGTGTTGCCAATCAACCTATCCTCAGGTGCATGTTTTTGGAAGTGGGAGGAAGCCGGAGTACCCGGAGGGAACCCACGCAGTCACGGAGAGAACATGCAAACTCCACACAGAAAGATCCCGAGCCCGGGATTGAACCCAAGACTACTCAGGACCTTCGTATTGTGAGGCAGATGCACTAACCCCTCTTCCACCGTGCTGCCCGCTATGTTCGCCTATTCGCCTAAATTCAGTAATACCGAAATTTACGAGATCGTAACTGTCATAACGGGATTTTAGCAGATTACTGCGAGGTTTGTTCTCCCGGGATGCAAACGGACTATTCCGGACAAGGCTTGCAGGTAGGAACATATTTATTAATCTAACTACAAAATAACAGGCAAAATCTCTCTGACTGTAGCATGAAATAAACAAGACTTACGGAGAGGGTTGCGTGACAATAGCGTGAAGCAAACAACTAGCATAAACTATAGCATAGCAAGAAACAAACAACTAACATAACTATGGCATGGAACAACTATGAACCTGTGGCATGAAACAACTAACATGAACTATGGCATAGAACAACATGAAACTGTGGCATGAAACCAATAACTAGCATAACTATAGAATCAGACCTGAAACGAGCGATGACGCCAGGCCGACTGACTGGCAAAGGCGGTTTAAATAGTCTCTTGATTAGAGCCAGGTGAGCGTCCGAACACAAGCGGCAGGTGAAAACCATATGCCACCATGGCAACCAAAACAAACAAGAGCGCACAAAAAACAGGAACTATGGAGTTAAACTAACAGAACATGACAAAAACATGATCCTAGCCACGGATCATGACAGTAACTCAAAAGACTCATATCTCAAATTAGCCACGCCCATTGAAATGAATTGGTAATAATCCGTGCGTAGCCTTCATAAAACAAGATTTTAATATACAACATGCCTTTTAAATAGAAAAATTAACTTTTCGATAAGAAATATTGTTTTAAAAACAATACAATAGCATGTTTTACAAACTACAGTAGTTTTATGAAATAATGTAATAACAATGTTCAGTATTTACCTTGGAAAGTGGACTTTTGTAAGTGTTTCCTACAGGATGCTTCTTCATGTAAAAACAGGATTTGTTATTGGTAATATTGGACGTCTTTGAGTGACAGACCACAGGTCAGAGTTGACAGCAAGCTAAATGTCCATCCTTTGGACGTTTGTGGCTGCATGCCGCGGAGGCCGGGTCCGGCTCGGGACAGTGCTGCGGTCAGGCTGACTCGCCGGGTCGGCTAACTGGTAAAACATGTTTTCAATGGTTTGTTTTTCTGACTCGGTCATCGACTTCTTTTCCTTCGCACTACCATTCTCAGTTCCGGTGGTTGGAAGGCAGGATTGTGTCGATCTGTGGACAGTCAATACTTCAATCAGCGAAAGGCTCGTAACTAAAATTATGCTAGTAACTGAAAGCATAACAAAAAGCAGAGAGACAGCTCGTATCAAAATACTCTTAAATTGAAGTATTCGTTAGTTGAGGTACCATTGCAAGCTCACGTGTGTAGCTGACTGACGGATAGTTAATTTTAAGATGTGTAATGAAGCTTTTTCTTCCAAAGTGAACCCTCAGTGGAGTGGTGCCCGTATACATGGTGCAGCCTCATCTAGCTAGGAACAGGTCATGTCCTCGTTTATGAAGAAGGTTTTTCCTTCAAGGGGAACATTATCACAATTTCAGAAGGGTTAAAACCATTAAAAATCAGTTCCCAGGGGCTTATTTTATTTTTCAAAGTTTTTTTCAAAATTTTACCCATCACGCAATATCCCTAAAAAAAAGCTTCAAAGTGCCTGATTTTAACCATCGTTATATACACCCGTCCATTTTCCTGTGACGTCACACAGTGATGCCAACAAACAAACATGGCGCATAGAACAGCAAGCTATAGCGACATTAGCTCTGATTCAGACTCGGATTTCAGCGGCTTAAGCGATTCAACAGATTACGCATGTATTGAAACGGATGGTTGTAGTGTGGAGGCAGGTAGCGAAAACGAAATTGAAGAAGAAACTGAAGCTATTGAGCCATATCGGTTTGAACCGTATGCAAGCGAAAACGATGAAAACGACACGACAGCCAGCGACACGGGAGAAAGCGAGGACGAATTTGGCGATCGCCTTCTAACCAACGATTGGTATGTGTTTGTTTGGCATTAAAGGAAACTAACAACTATGAACTAGGTTTACAGCATATGAAATACATTTGGCAACAACATGCACTTTGAGAGTGCAGACAGCCCAGTTTTCATCAATTAATATATTCTGTAGACATACCCTCATCCGCGCTCTTTTCCTGAAAGCTGATCTGTCCAGTTTTGGAGTTGATGTCAGCAGGCCAGGGAGGCTAGGGTCGATATTCTTCTCTTGATCATCTTCGGTGGCATAAGGGACGGTGTGAGCCAAGACATCCAGGGGGTTTAGCTCGCTCGTCTGCGGGAACAAACTGCCGCCATTGCTTGCCGAGCTACCGAGGTCCTTTGTCCCTGAATTGCTCACACACTCCGGCAGATTCAATGGGGGTCTGGCGGTTGATTTCTTTGACTTTATCGTTGGAAATGCATCTGCTTTGAGTGTCGCAGGATATCCACACATTCTTGCCATCTCTGTCGTAGCATAGCTTTCGTCTGTAAAGTGTGCGGAACAAACGTCCAATTTCTTGCCACTTTCGCATCTTTGGGCCACTGGTGCAACTTGAATCTGTCCCTGTTCGTGTTGTTACACCCTCCGACAACACACCGACGAGGCATGATGTCTCCAAGGTACGGAAAACCGTCGAAAAAACGGAAAATAACAGAGCTGAATTGACTCGGTGTTTGAGAAAATGGCGGATTGCTTCCCGATGTGACGTCACAACGTGACGTCATCGCTCCAAGAGCGAATATCAGAAAGGCGTTTAATTCGCCAAAATTCACCCATTTAGAGTTCGGAAATCAGTTAAAAAAATATATGGTCTTTTTTCTGCAACATCAAGGTATATATTGACGCTTACATAGGTCTGGTGATAATGTTCCCCTTTCATGAAAAGCCAAAACTTCCAACCTGGAACTTCTCTCAAAGTGGGGCAAACAAGTAAGACAGATCGTAGAGTTTGGTGCTCAAAAACAGGCTTTATGAACACAAATTGCTTGTTAGAGCATCATTAAAAAGTCACTTTAACATAATAAGTGGTGCTTTTTCCTACAGAGAAGTCGATTTCTAGAGACGGACAAAGCTGACAAGCACTTGGGTGGGAGCAGCCTGATAAGAAGCGGTGCTATTGCTTAGCCCAGCTACATTAGGGGGTCAGGACTTGACGCCCCCCTACTCTTCAGTATTCAGGCAGGGCTTTGAACTCCTGACCCGCCATGTGCACAGTAGCTGCATTTACAAATGCATGCTGACTGCATGCCAGCAAAGCGGAATGGAGGACGGTGATAGCATCTCGCTTTAAAAAGGGAGCCGTGAGGGCCGGCCCCCCTTTTGTATTTATGGCCCAGTCTCACGGTTACCCCCCCAGCCATAAATCATGTTAATTGGTTTACTGATAAAATGTCTGTCGGGCCACCATTCACACCGAGCTGCAGTACTCTGGGTTACTGTTTAATCTTTGTCCGGCAAAAGTTCATCTGTTAACTGAGGGGCGGGCAAGTGGAAAAGACAGTGTGATGCAAATGTCCACACTCCTTGCTGATAAATGGCAGCACTTTCACCGAAAAAACTGTGGCGTTAACACATTTGCACTTTAGATTTCCGGGTCGCTATTCGCCTTCTTCCTAAAAGAAATGATAAAGCTCTCTTCTCGGGTTCCTCCGATTGACTTCCTGGCAAGGTTGCAGAAGCCCACAGGACTAAAAGTGTCTTTGTCAACACGCAGACGCCACACGGGCTCTCATTTACCTGTCAGATTAACATTAGGAGTGACTCCGCTCCGGGCCAAATGGCAGAAATCCAAAGGCAGCTCTTCTAGAAAGAACTGCTTGTCTTGCAAAAGAGCCAACGCGCAGATATCAGAACATGCTGCAGTTTGTTTGACAAGCCAAAGAACATCTACGTACCTGCATGAAACCTCTCCTAAATAAAACACTTCTTGCTAGGGATGTCCCAATCCGATATTTGAATCGGATCCGCTGCCGATATTTGCCAAAAATTGCGTATCGGCAAGGCATGGGAAAATGCCGATCCAGATCCAGTTTAAAAAAAAACTCAGGTCCGTGTTTTCCAACGCACCTATTTAAATAATACATTCCACTTTTCTGCTGCTCCATAATTTCCGTTCCGCATTTTCCAGCACACCTTCAACACATCCACAATTCTCACGCAGTTGCTTTTAGCTGCTGGCACTACACGACAGGCTCTTCTCACTCTTTCCTGTGTCTCCCTCTCACAGACAGCGAGCGCACCTTCTTACACACGTCACATACTCTCACGTCATACGTCACATACGTATACGTCCTCTCCCAGCAGAGAGCGAGGTAGCGGCATGGCTAACGTTAGCTGTGATGCTAGCACAGCCGCTAAGGTGCGCGCCTGCTCAAGCGTCTTCTGCGCACGGCAAATCTATGCCACGCACAAAATCAAATAAAAAAATAAGCGCATAACAATTTTCGACACACGGACACGACAGAGACAACAGTTTTCGTCATCATTGTTCAAATATTGTGACGTCTGTCGAGACGCTTATCTCCATTCGGTGCCACACGTCCACACCATCAAAATGCAGAGGCAAAAATGTCCACATCAACACTGTATGAAAAAATTAGTGATTTTTTCAGTTGTGATTTCCTTCTCTGCATGAAAGTTTAAAAGTAGCATATATTAATGCAGTATGAAGAAGAATGTTTTAATGTAGACATGCAAGCCTTGAAAGAACATTTTGAAAATCAAGACTACATTTCCTGCAAATGGGTGCATTTCTACCCTATATTTTAACTTTAGATTTATTCTCATATCAAACTCTTTTGGCTGTCTTTTTGACACTTACATCCGGCGCCCCCCTCCACACCCTGGATTATAAATAATGTAAATAATTCAATGTGATTATCTTGTGTGATGACTGTATTATGATGATAGTATATATCTGATAGTATATATCTGTATCATGAATCAATTTAAGTGGACCCCGACTTAAACAAGTTGAAAAACTTATTGGGGTGTTACCATTTAGTGGTCAATTGTACGGAATATGTACTTCACTGTGCAACCTACTAATAAAAGTCTCAATCAATCAATCAAAACACATAGAATCATCATACTGCTGTGATTATATGCATCAAGTGTTCATTCAAGACTAAGGCAAAATATCGAGATATATCGTGTATCGCAATATGACCTTAAAATATCGCAATATTAAAAAAAGGCCATATCGCCCAGCCCTAGTTCAATGATGCCATTTCTGTTTGTCATGTATAATTGTGTCTATTTTGTGTTTATCCTTGAATAAACAGGTCAGTTTTTTGTTACCAACCATTGTGTATTATTCAAACTCCCCTAATTCAGCTGGCTAGTTGTTATCAAGAGTACTAAAACCCTTTTCAACATGATTCTGACAACTAAGTAGGCTAAATAACTTTAAAATGGATAGGCCAGTATCGGTCAGTATCGGTATCGGTCAGTATCGGTATCGGATCGGAAATGCAAAAACAATATCGGTATCGGATCGGAAGTGCAAAAACCTGGATCGGGACATCCGTACTTCTTGCAGCTTAGGTATAGATTCAAATCTCTATGGATGTTCCCAATCAACCAGGTCATTGTATTTTTTGTACAATGGAACCTCAATTTACGAACCCCTCAATTTGTGACCTTTTCAGTTTACAAACCTTTACTTCGAGCCAAATATGCCTCTGTGTGCGAACGCTTCGTTCATTCATCTTGCATGCCGCTTGAAGCCAGTTTGATGACATCACTTCCTGCACGGATTTTGAAGAGGTGAGGCCCCCAATGTCAAATCCTGTTTACATCCTATACACATGGGCGCGGCCGTTACGAAGAGCTTCGACAACGAGCGGCACTTCTGACGTGTTTATTTCCACAATTGTCGTACCTTACGTCGGTCAGAGCTGTGTCAGCCTGTCTTAGAGATCACATTAAGTGATCAGTGTCATGATCACATATAATCATATAATATATATATATATATATATATATATATATATATATATATATATATATATATATATATATATATATATATATATATATATGTATATATGTATATATATGTATATATATATATATACATATATATATATATATATATTGTACGTACACACACGCACACACATATATACATATATATACTGTGTATATACAGTATACACACACATATACACCCACATATATAAGGGACAAGCGGTAGAAAATGGATGGATGGATAGATATATACATATATATATATATATACACACACACACACAAATACTGTATGTATATATATATATATATATATATATATATATATATATATATATATATATATATATATACACACACACACACACACACACATGCAATACTAACTTTTCGGTTTACGAACTGTGTTCAAGAACCAATTAAGTTCGAAAATTGAGGTTCCACTATGTACTCTAACAGGCATTATAAACTGTTGGGACATTGCTCAGACTAGATCTGTCCAATCTAAGTCTATGAAAAAATGATGATGCCTGCTCACATGAGAGGCGAAACATCTTCTAAAACAAACTGAACAATCAAGTTGCCAAAGATGGAATGTCCTGAGAATAGTTGAATCCATGTAGAAACCAAGTCATATTTTCAGAGCAATTAAGTCAGTCTTCGTTGCAGCGACTACTAGATAGCTCTTAGACTGTTGAGAGGAATCGGCGCAGTGACCATTACTGAAATATTTAAATATTTTTGAAGGGCTTCTGCCAATTCAGCCACATAAATCAGTGGCATGACCAAGGAGAATAATTTGAGCAATCATCTCTGTCTACATAACAGTGCCTGCTAGCTACTGGAGCTCGCTAGTGAACAAGTATTCAGTCAACAAGTAGACACAAAAATGAGTGAGGTGTCCCCCTCAAAAAAATGTATCTGAGAAATTATGTCGACCTACTAAAGTCGAGAAGGGATTCATATGGCTGGGTGGCTCTTGCGTGAGAGGAAAGTGGGGGGTAATCATTTTGCAATGCAGTCTGCTGAAATGATGGAAAGTGTCACTATACATAACAACTGACACTGTGGTCCGAGTTGGAATTCCCAAAAAACACATTTTAAGATATTCAACACTTAACTGCCGTCTGGTGGCGAAAGTGGATAGCGCACCCCCAAATTTGTCATGTTTCACATGTTAGGTAAACCGCAATGAATGGGGTCATATCAATCCCCTTTCTACTGGAGCTAGCAATTGGAAAGTTGTGTTTTTGAAGGACTTTATTTTTTATCTTTTTTTTAATTTACAGACAGACATAATTTGTATTACATTATTGTTTCTTTTGTTAATATCAGAGTCCGTTCTGCAAAAAGATTATCCCTAGAAGTACACAGCTTATGGACAGGGACCCACAGTTAAAATATACATCCATCCATCCATCCATTGTCTACCGCTTGTCCCTTTTGGGGTCGCGGGGGGTGCTGGATCATATAATATACAAAATACAGTACAATACAATACATTTCAAAATCTACCCATCAAATACCCATTTACAATTTCATTCATAAATAAAAAAGGAATGTTTAAATCCACCAAATCAGTCTCAATATCCTATTATTCAAAGTTCATTAAAAGGTTGCATCTTGAAGATATGCGATAATCTCATCATACATACAGACAGAGGTCAAGACCAAAATTATAGCGATTAATGTGAATTATTCAACCATCAGGGGTGAAATAAATATGCTTAGCATAACGTCCCAATAAATTTTGCTTAAAACGCTTTTTAAAAATGTTCAAAGATTGTCCATCCATCCATCTTCTTCCGCTTATCCGAGGTCGGGTCGCGGGGGCAGCAGCCTAAGCAGGGAAGCCCAGACTTCCCTCTCCCCAGCCACTTCGTCCAGCTCTTCCCAGGGGATCCCGAGGCGTTCCCAGGCCATCCGGGAGACATAGTCTTCCCAACGTGTCCTGGGTCTTCCCCGCGGCCTCCTACCGGTCGGACGTGCCCTAAACACCTCCCTAGGGAGGCGTTCGGGTGGCATCCTGACCAGATGCCCAAACCACCTCATCTGGCTCCTCTCGATGTGGAGGAGCAGCGGCTTTACTTTGAGCTCCCCCTGGATGGCAGAGCTTCTCACCCTATCTCTAAGGGAGAGCCCCGCCACCCGGCGGAGGAAACTCATTTCGGCCACTTGTACCCGTGATCTTGTCCTTTCGGTCATAACCCAAAGCTCATGACCATAGGTGAGGATGGGAACGTAGATCGACCGGTAAATTGAGAGCTTTGCCTTCCGGCTCAGCTCCTTCTTCACCACAACGGATCGATACAGCGTCCGCATTACTGAAGACGCCGCACCGATCCGCCTGTCGATCTCACGATCCACTCTTCCCTCACTCGTGAACAAGACTCCGAGGTACTTGAACTCCTCCACTTGGGGCAAGATCTCCTCCCCAACCCGGAGATGGCACTCCACCCTTTTCCGGGCGAGAACCATGGACTCGGACTTGGAGGTGCTGATTCAAAGATTGTGATTTTTTTTATAGAGCTATCAATCTCATTCCAGATCATCGAGCCTCTACAGGCTATACTAAAGCTTGTACACTAAGTTTAGATGACAATTTTTCCCTAACTTCTACCAATTCACAAAAATTAATGAGCAATTCTGTCCATCTACATTACAGTGCCTGCTAGCTACCTAGCGAAAAGTTAAAGGAAACACAGCTATCATTACTACCATTTTGAATGTGTTTTCGGAAAAGTAGTGCAAAAACGAGTGAAAGAACAAAAGAAGAATCTGACCAATTATGTCCATCACCTACTGTAGGTAGATCGTGGAAAGTTTCATTAAAAGGTGTAGTGAATAATGCTGTTGCTATACGATGTAGGGCCTGCTAGGCTAGCTAACTACTGTAAAGTCTTATTCCATAATAATAAAGAATCACTTTCGAACATTTTTCAGCGGTAAGGCTGATTGTTTGGAAATACTGGATAGCATGTAGACAGCAAAACTGCTAACAATGCTCAAATCATCCTTTTCTCTCAAATGTATAGACTTAGACAAACTTAGACAAACTTTATTGATCCACAAGGGAAATTGTTCCTTTTTTTTAGACTTAGACTGTCATGATCCGTTGCCCGGATCATGTTTTGGTATTTTTGGTTAGTTTTGGACTCCCTCAGTTCCTGTTTTGTGCACCCTTGAGTTTGTTAATTGCCATGGTTGCTTATTATTTTCACCTGCCTCTGATTGGTGTTCGGGACGCTCACCTGTTCCCCGAGCATTAATCAGAGGCATTATTTAAGCCTGCCTTTGCCGGTCAGTTGGCCTGGCTTCTTTGTTTGCTTATGCTACAGTTACGTGAGTATTCCTTGTCTTTTTGCCTATGCTAAGTGTTAGCCTTTGCTTCGAGTGCGATCGGCACATTTTTCTTCTGGTTTTTTTCAGTTTTTGGTACTTGTTTGAGTTCTACAAATAAATCATGTTCCTACCTGCACGTCCTGTCCGGAGTGGTCCGTTTGCATCCCGGGGGAACGAACCTCGCAGCAAGCTGCGACCCCCCCGCACGTAACAGAAAGAAGCCAGGCTGACTGACCGGCAAAGGCAGGCTTAAATAATGCCTCTGATTAGTGCTCGGGGAACAGGTGAGCGTCCCGAACACCAATCAGAGGCAGGTGAAAATAATAAGCAACCATGGTAACTAACAAACTCAAGGGTGCACAAAACAGGAACTGAGGGAGTCCAAAACTAACCGAAAATACAGGGAAAAACTTTATTGATTATAGTATAGTACTATAGTATAGTATAGCAGGGAAACGTTAAAGGAAACACTGTTATAATTAAGAGAAGTTTTTACAATTTTTAGGTAATTCTGTCAAAAAGTAGTCACAAAAATGAGTGACATGACACCCCCCAGCCCCTATAAAAAAATAATCTGACCAATTATGTCAATCAATTAGCTAGCTCGCCGAAAGTTGCAAAGAAATTGATCTACGTTGCAATGCCCGCTAGACTAGCTTAGGTCTTATTTCCGCTTTATGATGAGTCACAATTTTTCAGCGGTATTGCACATTTTTTGGAAATACTGTATGAATAATTTACATGAGCACACATGCTAACAATAAAGAGTAAATTTTTTGTTTGTTTGTTTGTTTGTTTTGAAAATGTAATTTTGTTTATAGATTATATGCAATCTGTTGTGCTCCAAAATGTTTCTATTTTTTATTTATTTATTTTAATTTATTTATTTATTTATTTTCAGTGTACATGTGTGTTGCTGAACCCGACTTGGACATTATCTGGACTGGACCTGGTTTTAAAAAAAACCTTTAAACGAAGCTAATTTCATTTACAACCAGGTCTGGTGAAGATAAGGTCCTTTTTTTTTCTTTTTTTTTTTTTTTTAGATAAGAGAAATACATTTTTTTCTTGGATAAAAAAGAAAGTAAAACAATATAAGGATAATTACATTAAAAAAAAATAAAATCAAACATATATTAACGTTGTTGCCCTAGGGTAAACTGGGTGTAACACATGGCACACTGACAAAGCTTAACCTATTGTGACTATAACAATCTACAAGGTTAATGTAGGTTGCTTCTCTTTCTCCCCCTCCATTTTTCTGCATTCTTTCGTATCTCAAGTTATCATTACGTATATGTATTGTTGCATTTAAACAACTGTATTGTTGATAATAAAGGTAAATTATTGGTATTGTTCATTATCAATAGCGCTATTTCTATTGGTATTTGTATTGATCCATTTGTAGTGTAATAATGCTCATTGTCATTTCTGTATTATTTTTTATTTTTCGCTAACTGCTTATTTGCTATTACTTTTACCATCATATTTGTACATGTCATATTTGCTGATGTTGCTCTATTGTTGTTGTTGTTGTTGTTTGCTGTTGTTGTTTTTGTCTCTCTGTCTAATCCCCCTCTTGTCCCCACAATTTCCCCCTCTGTCTTCTTTTTTTTTCTCTTTCTATCCCCTCCTGCTCCGGCCCGGCTGCACTAAATGATAATATAAATACATTTAATAAAGTCAAATACAAATAAGGCAACAAGAGAAGTATCCTACACTTCTCTTTTGTAAAGTAAATCTGAACAGCCGACATGGGCATCTACATCAACTATATGATTTGCCTGAGAAGCTGGACAGGACACCAAAAAAAAAATAAAAAAAATAAATAAATAAAAATAAATAAAAAAATAAAAAAATAAAAAAAAGTAATTAAATGAAAATGTTAGTGGACCAGCAGCACAAACACTCAAGTGTGCTTCAGGGACTGTGTCCCTTGCAGAAGTGTTGTCCATGTTGTGGGAACCAGAATATTGGTAGCAGAAAGAAACAACCCCTTTTGTGTGAGTGGGTGTGTATGAGTGTGAATGGGGGAAGGAGGGTTTTTTTGGGGGTTGATGCACTAGTTGAAAGTGTATCGTGTGTTTTTTTCTATGTTGATTTAATAAAAAATAAAAATAAATAAACAATAAAGAGTAATAATGAATAACAATGGGTGGGAAACTGACTTTATTTTAACATATTGCCAGACTACTATATAGGTTGTAATTTAGTTTAATTACCAGTTATCTTGACTATGTTTCAACATAGGTAAAAACAACAAAAGAGGGTCTGTGCTGGTGTTGATCTTTGCATGATTAATGGTTGTTAAAAAAAAGGTCAAAACAAGATAGCTGCTGATGGAACAGCATTGCAAGGTAATTAGGACAAACATGATTAATCAGCCTAAGCTGCCAGTGTGTTCTGTAAACAAGATGCAGCCAGATGGGAGACATATTTTCACCATTGTCCATTAGCTGTCCAGAACAGAAGGGCACACAGCTAGCCTGCACGCTTCGGTCCAAACAGGAACAAACCTCATTTACTGGCCTTGGAAAAACAGTATGGGTAGTAGAAGTGAGAAGACAGTGAATTTATTTAACTGCTCCCGGGGTTTATGAGCAGTAGATAAGAGTATAATAGCTCCCCGCCCGTGGAGACTTTCAAAGACAAGCTGTGATTATCGGCCTGACTGAGGCAAGTCTCCGGTTCTTATTCAATCCATTATCTCACGGCTCTCTTTTTGTGTGACACGGCGGAGAGGGATCAGGTCCAGCTCCCAGGCAAACTGGGCAGACAGGTGTCAAAATGGTCCAGCAAGCAAATCTAAGCCGTGCTAATCAGCCCTGCTGTCCCCCCTCCGCAGTGTCTCGTCGACTGCTCCCTCCCTCCATTCCGTATGAAAAACAATTACTCCGGTTTGAAGTTGAGTGTGCTCTAACTGGCCTGTCTCTTTTGATAAATGTACAAACGAAGGAGGGGTAGGTGGGCGAGATGGAGATATGGAGAGAGAAAGAGAGGCCGTTTTTGACATTGAAAGCGGCGCCTACGCAGTGAGATTTGAAGAACTGGGTTAAGTTTCCTGGATAAAAACACGCTTGTGACTGTTGGAATGAAATGGATTGAGGCCAATCGCAGACCTGTGGTCTCTGAGTCGTCCAACAATATCACACACATTGCAGTGGGATTTTTCCATGCTGTCCAAAGATAAAACTTGCACATAGCACAGATTTAAAAAATGTGTGGAAATTAAATATACATTGTTCAGTATTTGAGTAAATAGTGGCCCTCCCTTCTGGTGCAGCCATCTACTTAATGTAACTGCACATTGTCCTTCAAATAAACAAAAACAAACAAACAAAGGGGTTGTTTGCAACTTGCTCACAGTTACATTTTTCAAAGCAAAATATAAAACTAATTTGTATACTCTAGCCTTTAAATAGACCCCCTTTTAGACCAGTTGATCTGCCGTTTCTTTTCTGCTCCGGGCACAGATTCGGTGACCACAGATGAGTCGCTAGCTGTCCAAAGTCGGGACCCGGGGTGGACCAATCATCTGTGCTTCAGTTGGGGATGTCTCTGCACTGCTGACCTGTCTCTGCTCAAGATGATCTCTTGCTGGCCCCACTATGGACTGGACTCTCACACTATTATGTTAGATCCACTATGGACTGGACTCTCACACTATTATGTTGGATCCACTATGGACTGGACTCTCACACTATTATGTTAGATCCACTATGGACTGGACTCTCACATTATTATGTTAGATCCACTATGGACTGGACTCTCACTATTATGTTAGATCCACTATGGACTGGACTCTCACACTATTATGTTAGATCCACTATGGACTGGACTCTCACTATTATGTTAGATCCACTATGGACTGGACTCTCACATTATTATGTTAGATCCACTATGGACTGGACTCTCACACTATTATATTAGATCCACTATGGACTGGACTCTCACACTATTATGTTAGATCCACTATGGACTGGACTCTCACTATTATGTTAGATCCACTATGGACTGGACTCTCACACTATTATGTTAGATCCACTATGGACTGGACTCTCACACTATTATGTTAGATCCACTATGGACTGGACTCTCACACTATTATGTTGGATCCACTATGGACTGGACTCTCACACTATTATGTTAGATCCACTATGGACTGGACTCTCACATTATTATGTTAGATCCACTATGGACTGGACTCTCACTATTATGTTAGATCCACTATGGACTGGACTCTCACACTATTATGTTAGATCCACTATGGACTGGACTCTCACTATTATGTTAGATCCACTATGGACTGGACTCTCACATTATTATGTTAGATCCACTATGGACTGGACTCTCACACTATTATATTAGATCCACTATGGACTGGACTCTCACACTATTATGTTAGATCCACTATGGACTGGACTCTCACTATTATGTTAGATCCACTATGGACTGGACTCTCACACTATTATGTTAGATCCACTATGGACTGGACTCTCACTATTATGTTAGATCCACTATGGACTGGACTCTCACATTATTATGTTAGATCCACTATGGACTGGACTCTCACACTATTATATTAGATCCACTATGGACTGGACTCTCACACTATTATGTTAGATCCACTATGGACTGGACTCTCACTATTATGCTAGATCCACTATGGACTGGACTCACACACTATTATGTTAGATCCACTATGGACTGGACTCTTACTATTATGTTAGATCCACTATGGACTGGACTCTCACACTATTATGTTAGATCCACTATGGACTGGACTCTCACACTATTATGTTAGATCCACTATGGACTGGACTCTCACATTATTATGTTAGATCCACTATGGACTGGACTCTCACTATTATGTTAGATCCACTATGGACTGGACTCTCACACTATTATATTAGATCCACTATGGACTGGACTCTCACACTATTATGTTAGATCCACTATGAACTGGACTCTCACTATTATGTTAGATCCACTATGGACTGGACTCTCACACTATTATGTTAGATCCACTATGGACTGGACTCTCACTATTATGTTAGATCCACTATGGACTGGACTCTCACATTATTATGTTAGATCCACTATGGACTGGACTCTCACACTATTATATTAGATCCACTATGGACTGGACTCCCACACTATTATGTTAGATCCACTATGGACTGGACTCTCACTATTATGCTAGATCCACTATGGACTGGACTCACACACTATTATGTTAGATCCACTATGGACTGGACTCTTACTATTATGTAAGATCCACTATGGACTGGACTCTCACACTATTATGTTAGATGCACTATGGACTGGACTCTCACACTATTATGTTAGATCCACTATGGACTGGACTCTCACACTATTATGTTAGATCCACTATGGACTGGACTCTCACATTATTATGTTAGATCCACTATGGACTGGACTCTCACCCTCGCTCCTGATGGGTCGTGGTTTGCGCCTTGCATGGCAGCTCCCGCCATCAGTGTGTGAATGGGTGAATGTGGAAATAGTGTCAAAGCGCTATGAGTACCTTAAAGGTAGAAAAGCGCTATACAAGTATAATCCATTTACCATTCACCATGATGTCACGTTATCGATGGGAAAAAGCAAGAGTGGCTAGGAGACACCGAGAGCAACAAGCGGTAGGAAATGGATTAGAAAGGACAGATTATAAAAAATAATAATGAAAAAATATATATATTTTTTAAACTTTTAACGGATTTTGGATGCTGGCGGGCCTTATCCAGCCCGCGGGCAGTAGTTCGGGGCCACCTGATGTGAGCAATTCGCACGGAGTTGTCTGGGGTGGAGGCGGCATGTCTGCGATGTGGACGTACTTTAATGTATTCGAGGTATTCACGCAGACAGCGATCTACAAAAATTGCAAATATTAAGAGGACAGTACAAGCTTTTTAAGGAGAGAAAAGGCTGGATCGACAGCGCAAAGCAAATTTGACGTCAGGCTGGCTGCAGCGCTCCCTGTTCGTCGCAGACATGAAGCGACAGACGTAAAAAAACCCTCTAAACACGAGTACACTCATCTCCAGTAACACCAGAAAAACATGCTGGATTGTTTTGGATAAAGAACAAGTCACTAAAAGGATTGGAGAAGACTCTAGGAACAAACAAAGTACATTGTACAATAAGCAACAACAAATGGAAAAAAGAGCAAAACAACATAATATGAAGAAAAATATGTTAATACTAATTAATAATAACACAGATTTGTTTTTAAATGTATGTATAGCTTTTTTTTTTTTTTTTTTAGCATTTTCAAAGAAAATATATGCATCATTGCAGATTATGCTAATTATATGATTACATCATATCAACCACACCCTCTAGCCACGCCCCCACCGCCACAGGTATACAGTATTGGCAATCTGGGGGAAACCCAGATCTAAATATTATTAGTGAAGTTTGCAATCGTATCTAGGAAAAACATTGTGATGATGTTCGTCTTCGGTTAATTAAACAGGAGTTAGTTGAGGGACAAACTCACAATCAGATAAAGCAGGGGTCCCCAAAATACGGCCTGCGGGCCGGATACGGCCTGTCAGCGTCCAAAATCCGGCACGCGGGAAGTCCCAAGTTTAAAAAAAAAAAAAAAAAAGTATATATATATATATATATATATATATATATATATATATATATATATATATATATATATTTTTTTTTTCTTTTCTTTTTTTTTTTTTCTTCTAATTATTATTTTTGTAAATCTGTCCTTTTTAATTCATGTTCTACTGCTTGTTACTCTGGGTGTCTCCTCGCCGCTCAGGCAAATCATATTTTCTAAAAATGCTTTTCCCCATCGATAACATTACATCATCGGCAAAATGCGGGCTCTTTCAGTCAACTAGTGCGCGAGGAATATATATATTCAAGGGGATTTTATAATAATATTAAAAATCCCCTGAAGAGCAGAGAAACCTGCGAAACAGGCTTGAAGGGATGAAATAGCCTCTGGGTTTTTTCCTGACCTAACATATTTTCCACTCTACCCTGGTATTGAGCACTGTAGAACGGATAAACCACAGTAACCTCGACTCATATATATATATATATATACTGTATATATATATTTGTATTTGTATTTTTTTTTTTTTTATTCTCTAAAGGCTTAGTGGCCACATACGTGGACAGCACCTTTTAGTTCTTATTTCACTACTACTGAATTGGGGTTTTATGGCCGCTTATGTGGACACTTATACTGCTATCTGGTGACGCTGGAAGAGTCTAACATACAATGGAATTTGGAAGAAAAAAAAGTGTAAAAAATAAGAATTAGCATGTCACTAAACATGAAGTACACTTTTGTGTACTGACGGACTAAGTACATTATATCAAAAGAGGATTCTTAGTTTTTATTCAAATTAGGGTCCAATAAGCCCAAATAGCAAAGACAAATTAAAAAAAGCATGTAAACAAACAGCTTGGGCCTTAAGAGGTTAATCTCCGTCGGCGGTCTCATCTTGCCTCCCTGTAACGTATGTCTACTCTTAGTGGGACTGTACCGAAAATGTACTTTTCGGTTCTTATGTGTCTTGTGCATGTTAAGAATTGACAATAAATCATCTTCATTTTCATCTTCATCTTCTAAACTTGAGAAGTACCAAGGGTTGAAAGAGCAGCTGGAACGGATGTGGAAGGTCAAGGCTAGCGTGGTCCCCGTGGTAGTGGGGTGCGCTCGGAGCAGTAACCTCCAAACTGGGAGAGTGGCTCCAACAGATCCCAGGAACAACATCTGAAGCCTCAGTCCAGAAGAGCACAGTCCTAGGAACAGCCAAGATACTGCGCAGAACCCTCAAACTCCCAGGACCCGAGCTTGAGGATGACACAGATACCACCCCACCGGGGTGAGAAGGAGATTTTTTATATATATATATATACACAGGTATATACATATACACAGCCCGGCCCCCGGCCAAATTGTTTTAACCCAATGCGGCCCGAGAGTTAAAAAGTTTGGGGAACCCTGAGATAAAGGTTCAAATAAATAATAATTTTACAAAAAATATTGCTCTTTGTCTCATGACAAATTAGTTCCTTCGCCTTGAAGGGGAATACATTCCAGCAGCAGGTGGAGGCGGCGATGTGTACTTCAAAAGAAAGGCACGGCGCACCCGTGTATTGAAATAATAGCTGACAAAGATCTTCAGCGTTTGTGTCAGCGTAATGCTCCGTGGCACCAAAGCAGCGCCGCCACCGCAGCCTTGGCTTTAATTTGTTTTGATGGGCCTGGGACTCTCCGCGGTCCGAGCGGTGCGGTCGCCAGTCGGTCCTAATGCGTCGGCTTGATGGGAGATGAGTTGAGGAGGAGGGCGAGGGGCGGGCGGGGGTAGGTTCGGTGGACACTGGCTACAGTAAGGACGCGGTGACAGCAAGCAGCTGTGAGAAGTTTAATTCTTTTTCTTTCAGCGCTCAGAAAAAGGCTTTGACAGAAGGGTGTCGTGGCACAGGGACGGAATCGCAACCGAGTGCGGACGTCCATGAGCGAGCGCCAGTGTTTGACCTCTCAGGGGAGTGGTAATATCACTGCTTTGACCCAGTTTGGATCCCTGGTCGGTGGAGCTGTTGCCTCGGATATTAGGGCAGATACATGTCATCCTGTAGTATTAATACTTTATTGGGTTAGGTCAACATTGCAATGTTGTGTCCTGCACTCTATAATACCATCCAATACAAAAATGATAAACGCGCCTTGACAAAGAGAACAATGCTCAGTTTTGCTTCAAACTAGTGATGGTATTATATATTGAATAAATAAATATCGATACAGCTGATACCAATTTTTTTCTAATAAATAATTTTCAGATCAAAATATCGATACTTTGATACTTTAGTTTTTCAGCTCAGGGAAATCATTAACAAGAACAGTGTGTAGAACAGGGGTGTCAAACTCATTTTAGATGGGGGGCCACATGGAAAAAAGTCTACTCCCAAGTGGGCCGGACTGGTAAAATCACGGCACGATAACTTAAAAATAAAGACAACTTCAGATTGTTTTCTTTGTTTAAAAATAGAACACGCACATTCTGAAAATGTACAAATCATAATGTTTTTTTGTTTTTTTACACTTACACGTTGCGGTTAATAGTATTCGATCTTTGTTTGTTGTTATTTATATTTTCTGAATAAATTATGAGATAATGTTCATCAGTCAACTCATTGGTGTTTGTTTTCAATCTATCAAGATAAAAAAATTATATAAAAATCAAATTACAGGACGTTATTTATGTTATTTATATTTATGCTCGGGGGGCAGGGTTGGGGGGGGCGGGGTTTGGTGGTAGCGAGGGTGTATAATGTAGCCCAGAAGAGTTAGGGATGCATGGGATTCTGGGTATTTGTTCTGTTGTGTTTATGTTGTGTTACGGTGCGGATGTTCTCCCGTAATGTGTTTGTCATTCTTGTTTGGTGTGGGTTCACAGTGTGGCGCATATTAGTAAGAGTGTTAAAGTTGTTTATACGGCCACCCTCTGTGTGACCTGTATGTCTGTTGACCAAGTATGCATTGCAGTCACTTATGTGTGTCTGCAGAAGTCGCATACAACATGTAACTGGGCTGGCACGCTGTATGTACAGGTTGTAGAGAGCGCAAAAAGCAGTGCCATCACGGCACGCCCTTATTATTGTTGTTTCGGTGAAAATCAGCAGACATTCGAGAGAATAGTTGCCCTGAAATTTGTGAGTCTCCCGGAAAAATCGGGAGGGTCGGCAAGTATGACGCTGTCAAGCGCCATTCATATAAAACTTGCGGGCCGCACTAACATTACATTTTCATATTAAGGTGCGGGCCGCGTGTCTGAGACCCCTGGTTTATACATAGTACAAAGCAAAAAAAAACTTTGTATGCAGTGTTATTTCATTTTAAATTTCAAAAGAGTTTTGGGGCTCCCATTGTTTTCTTTATTTTGTGAAACGGGTCAAAATGGCTCTTTGAGTGGTAAAGGTTGCCGACCCCTGTACTAACTCATGTGGTTTATTTTGTACATATGTAGCATCATCTACAAAGATACAAATAATCGCTATTGCGACATCCAGTGGACACATTTAGAACAGCTGTTTCTTTCATTCAAAAATTTCAGGTTAATTTTTACTTAGCAAACTCATCCTGCGGGCCGGATAAAACCTGTTCGTGGGCCTGATCCGGCCCTTGGGCCGTACGTTATTATACAATACACTAATATCACATACGGGAAAAAAAAAAAGCCTAGATTTATTCAGGTAAGGTTTCCTAAATATTTAATAATCCAGGTGTCATTAAATTATACAAAGCAATTGCAATAAAACCATAATCAATTAAAATTAGACTTAGAAAAACTTTATTTATCCAAAAGGGAAATTGTTCCACACAGTAGCTCAGTTATAAAGGATGGAAGGGGTAAGGATGGAAATGATAATGCAGGTATTAAGTAGACTAAAAATGTACCATATTAGCAATATAAAATATAACATATGTAATATTTACATATTATATATACAGTATATAATATATCCTCATATATTATATTATATTTTTTAAATGAGTCACTTAGTTGTCGAAAACAACAAGTGTATGTATCTTTTTATCAAAGGCAATTTGGAGACACTACATCCAGAGTTGAATATAAATAAAATAACACAGTCAGTGCAGAATAACGCCATCATTTGTTTTGATTTAGATTTTATATTGTTTGAAGATGATTCCCCAAGAGCAGCAACATTTGAAATACACTACTTTTTCAATTTTACCAGACACATTAGGTATATTTGCACAAAGTATCAGTACCGGATCGGTATCGCTTATACCAGGCCTGAATATTACTTGGTATCGGATTGGCTATAAAATCAGTGGTATCACACTTTACTACCGTATTTTTCGGACTATAAGTCCCTCCGGAGTATACGTCGCACCGGCCGAAAATGCACAATAAAGAAGAAAAAAAACATATATACGTCGCACTGGAGTATAAGTCGCATTTTTGGGGGGAAATTTATTTGATCAAATCCAACACCAAGAATAGACAATTGAAAGGCAATTTAAAATAAATAAAGAATAGTGAACAACAGGCTGAATAAGTGTACGTTATATGAGGCATAAATAACCAACTGAGAACGTGCCTGGTATGTTAACATAACATATTATGGTAAGAGTCATTCAAATAACTATAACATATAGAACATGCTAAACGTTTACCAAACAATCTGTCACTCCCGATCGCTAAATCCGATGAAATCTTCCTCCTCGGTGTTGCTCCTGGTATGCGCCCCGCTAGCGTCCTTTCTTTCTGCTGCTCGATCGCCGTTTTCTGGTGCATATTTCACTACGTCCAGCTTGTAACCTGCAGTATATGATTTCCTTTTCTGTGCCATTTTAGTTCAGCCCTTCTCAGTTTTTATAAGTTACCGCCAATGTTGCTGTGATCTATTTTAATAGCTCTGGCAGTAGCGTATAGCATATAGCAGTTAGCATTCCAAAACCCATAATGCACTTCTGCCATGACCCGCCCCCGCCGAATTCTTATTGGGTGGCGTGTGAGTGACGATTGCTGACGTGTGTGTGACGATTATTTGATATTTTACAATAATGTGTTAATAATTTCACACATAAGTCGTTTCGGAGTATACGTCGCACCCACGGCCAAACTATGAAAAAAACCTCGACTTATAGTCCGAAAAATACGGTACTTGAAGTTTAAACTGTAACACATTTAACAATGTTGACCATTACAATGGGAATTGAATAGTCTTTCAACTATTTTGACATTTTAGCATGGCTAAAATATTGCTAAAAGTATTCCAAGTATAACCCATTGAGCAAGAGAGCAGGCTAACCGCTAAGCTAGCTTGAAAGTACAGTAGTAGAATACTGTAGAGTGCACATGCTGCGTTCTGTTTTTGAATCTATTTGAAAAGTCTCATGACTTCACGCCAGGGTATTGCGCCAAAACACATGACATTTAAATGTGATCCAAATTTTTTTTTTAAAACAATGAAGGAAGCTAGGATAGTTGGGACGTAGCTTGCCCAGAACTGACGGAAAAGCATACTTGCCAACCCTCCCGGATTTTCCGGGAGACTCCCGAAATTCAGCGCCTCTCCCGAAAATCTCCCGGGACAAATTTTCACCCGAAAATCTCCCGATATTCAGGCGGAGCTGGAGGCCACGCCCCCTCCAGCTCCATGCGGACCTGAGTCCGCTTTCCCACAATATAAAGAACGTCTACAGTAAAGCAGTCCGCCTGCCGTAAACAGCAATGTTGTGACACTCTTAAACAGGACAATACTGCCATCTAGTGCATTTGATGAAAGCACTTTTGTGCGTGCCACACAGCAATGCATCATCAGTGAGGGTGTTCAGCATGGTTAGAAAAATAGTGACAGAGAATAGAACAAGGATGGACAATTCAACCCTTAACTCAACAATGAGTAGATGAGTGTTATGTGTGTGTATATGTGTAAATAAATGAACACTGAAATTCAAGTATTTCTTTTATTTATATATATATATATATATATATATATATATATATATATATATATATATATATATATATGAAATACTTGACTTGGTGAATTCTAGCTGTAAATATACTCCTCCCCTTTTAACCACGCCCCCAACCACGCCCCCACCCCAACCACGCCCCCCGCACCCACCCCCCACCTCCCGAAATTGGAGGTCTCAAGGTTGGCAAGTATGCGGAAACGTCACACACGCCTCGCATTCTGGTCGATTGCGTTCAGGCCGAAGTCACATTTGAAAAGATCAATACTTCAATACTTCTGACAGTGTAAATCAAAACTGAGCTGTACTGTCTTAATGCGATGCTAATTGCAAGCGATTTACAGCAAAATTGCCCGTCCTATCTTATTGTCAACGCTACAAATGTCTTACTACACACTCACTGCGGTGCAACTCCCTGCGTGGGCTGGCTTTACTTATACAGGGTCAGTAGACTTTCTAAAGTAACAAGGCGAGAGCATATGCCGGCGCGGTTCCCCCTTGTGTCGCCAATTAATTTATCGTCCCTGTCACTGCCCGCCTCCCCTTCTTTCTCTCCATTTACTGGCCAGGTTTTGCAACTCCCCAAACCCGCCATGCCCAGCCCGGAAGGACGTCTGCTGGGTAATTACACATTGGCTTGATTACAAGACTGCTTTGCTACAGCAGTGCTTCATTAGTTGTAGTTTTTGTATGTACAGTACGTCACGGCTTTCTTCCCTCCCCGCACCACAACTCAATTCTGTTTATCATAACAATCATTAATAACTGTCACTCTGCGGCACTGCCTCAACACTCGGGCTGCCTCATTAGCATCAGCCCTGCGTTTGTTCGGCGTGCAGGCTGATTATTTTCTACAACAGGGCCAGGCCAATTACCTTAGTGAAAAGGTATCACATAAATCAAAAGCTAACAAGGTGGCAAATTTGAAGTTATCCGATTCAGAGAGACACCCTAACTAATATGTCACTGTCACCGGCGCTCTCCAAATATATCACCCCCTGCTCAATATGTGGGATCTCAGGGGGCTTTTCTGGCGGAAATTACCATACTCGCAAAGGCGGGTGGGGGGTGCACAGGTGCTGTGAAAATGGCGCCCGGGCAGCAGATCGAAGGAGACTGATCCCGCCGTTATGTCCTTTCATATACAGTATACACGACATGTGGACTTTGCCTGTCCTCCCAGCGAAGCTTTTACTCTTTGCATGATGATGTTCATCCATCACGCCCTGACAGCTACATCAAAGCAACAACAAACATGCGAAGGCAGCAATCTAAAATATGCTGACGCCACGCACAGACACATAAATAACACTTTAGCTCACTCCTGTTTAAACTACATTTTCCATCTACCAAGAATCCCCATAACCTAGAATGTATGAGAAAGTGCATTCAATCGCTTCAAGATTATACTTGTTCTTAGAAAACCTTTCCACCGACTAAGAGGAAAGTATTTAGCGAGTTTTAGCAGGTTTCGCAGATTAATGTCACCAAAATATTTGAATTCTATGAGAATTATGATGAGATGTTTCATGAAAAAGTCAGAACTTTAGGACAAGTCTAAATATTTTCAGATTCAAATAAAATCAAAGCTACAAGCAGCGATGGACGGGACCGACTCCAAACCGGAGCAGTAATTAAAACTCTTTCATCAACTTTTAATCAGAAGGGTTCAATCTCTCTCCTGTGCTAATTTGAAGCCGACACGACAAACGCGCTCAGAGGAGATAATGTTTGAAAAAAGGTGACTGTTTTTACACAACTTTTGTTTTGAAGGGGGAATTGCAAACTTCCTGTTGATTTTTTCTGGGGGTATGAAATCTAGGTCTAAGTGAGACCTACATAGAGGTTTTTGTTTCATGTCTCTACGACATTCCTACTGGGAGTTACAGGCAGTTTTGTCTGTGTTTTCTTCCTAGGGGGCACTAGAGCGCAATTTTGAGTTTTGGGGTTTGGTTTTTTGATTAGATCGCAATTTTCGCCAGTCCTGATGTGTGTGTCCAATTTGGTGAGTTTTAAAGCATGTTAAGGGGGTCAAATTACAGCTCAAAGAGGCGGCGGTATAATAATAAAACGCTAGAAATTCAATAGGGTCCTCTGTCCCAAAGGGACTCGGTCCCTAATTATCGTATTTTCCGGACTATAAGCCGCTACTTTTTCCTCAGGCTTTGAACACTGCGGTTGAGCTAATTCATAGATTTTTATTCGCTAAAGGCCATGACCTGCTCAGTGGCCTAGTGTTTAGAGTATACGAACTGAGATCGGTAGGTCGTGAGTTCAAACCCGAGTCATACCAAAGACTGCAAAAATGGCAACCATGCTGGCACTCAGCATTAAGGGTTGGAATTGGGGGTTAAATCACCAAAAATGACTCCCGGGCGTGGCCACCCCTGCTGCTCACTGCTCCCTTCACCTCCCAGGGGGTGATCAAGGGTGATGGGTCGAATGTAGAGAATGATTTCGCTAAACCTAGTGTGTGTGACAATCATGGGTACTTACTTTTTTTTTTTTCTGTTTTTTTTGTTTTGTATTCAACAAATAGTTTTCATGTTCCACTGACAGAGACACTGAAAATGTGTGTTATTGTTTGTGCTATGACACCATCTTTTGGACGAGTTCACTCGCTGCAGGTGGCGCATAATGAAAATCGACTTCCTGTTTTGTGCCTTGAACCGGAAATATAACCGTACATGTCGTTCCTGCTCGAAAGGATTCTTCATTCGTCACTCAAAGCAACGATTGTAAGTTTTACAATATAACTATGTACTATAACTTCCCATGTGTGATGTCTGTAGGAGTGTTTTAATGCATATTTGTAAGTATTGTAATCAAGCTAGCGTTGTTAGCATTAGCTAATATGCTAACACATTTACAAGTGTCTGTGTTAGTGTTATTCACTTACAATGGCATTTTTATTGTATGGGAATAAGCGGTAGAAAATGGATGGATGGATGGGTTTCGCAAATTTACCAAAACGTCATCATGGAGTTATTGAGTGTTTAGCTGATTGAAGAGCTACCTTGTGCAGTTAGTGGGTCCTTGACGATTACTTCTGTTTTGTTTGATCATCCATTTTACAAACCTTTTGTACTGGTATATATTTGCGGCTTTTGGTACGGTGCATATATGTAAAAATATTTATTTCTTCTACAATTTGGTGGGTGCAGCTTAAATACTGGTATGCTTTATAGCCCGTAAAATACGGTAACTAATCAATTTAGTTGTTTAATTTTATAAAGTTGTAATTTCTGTGCAACTGAAGTCATAGTGTTAGAATGAAATGATATACAGTATATATGATTTTATGTATGGTATACAGTACAGGCCAAAAGTTTGGAGACACTTTCTCATTTAAATGTGTTTTCTTTATTTTCATGACTATTTACATTGTAGATTGTCACTGAAGGCATCACAACTATGACACCTATGAAGTGAAAACCATTTCAGGTGACTACCTCTTGAAGCTCATCGAGAGAATGCCAAGAGTGTGCAAAACAGTAATCAGAGTAAATGGTGGCTATTTTGAAGAAACTAGAATATAAAACATGTTTTCAGTTATTTCACCTTTTTTTGTTAAGTACATAACTCCACGTGTTCATTCATAGTTTTTATGCCTTCAGTGACAATCTACAATGTAAATAGTCATGAAAATAAAGAAAACGCATTGAATGAGAAGCTTACCAGCTTACCGGCTGGTCTGCTCGTCACAATGTCACCAAAATCACGTTTGCAGAGACATTTTTATACCATGAATTTGTAATTTGTAGACTGTTTAATATTGTTAATGCATGTGTGACATTGTTATTTTTGATCATTTGATTATAAATATAGAAAAGAGTGTAATAGAGAGCCTCTTGTAGTACTCTGACTTGCCACAATGTGAGAAGTGGGGGCGACTGTGAGCTAGCAGATGCATGTCGCTACAGTGTTTTATCAGCAAAGAAGCCAGAATTTGTGGGGTTTTTTGTCAACACCAAGACATACTTGCCAACCCTCCCGGATTTTCCGGTAGACTCCCGAAATTCAGCGCCTCTCCCGAAAACCTCCCGGGACAAATTTTCTCCCGAAAATCTCCTGAAATTCAGGCGGACTCAGGTCCTCCACAATATAAAAAAGCGTACCTGCCCAATTACGTTATAACTATAGAATGATGGAGGGCGAGTTCTTGGTTTCTTATGTGGGTTTATTGTTAGGCAGTTTCATTAACGTCCTCCCAGCGCGGTAACAACACACAACAACAGCAGTCACTTTTTTGTATACCGTAAAGCAGTTCGTCTGCCGTAAATAGCAATGTTGTGACACTCTTAAACAGGACAATACTGCCATCTAGTGCATTTGATGAATGCACTTTTGTGCGTGCCACACAGCAATGCATCATCAGTGAGGGTGTTCAGCATGGTTCGAAAAATAGTGACAGAGAATAGAACAAGGATGGACAATTCAACCCTTAACTCAACAATGAGTAGATGAGTGTTATGTGAGTGTATATGTGTAAATAAATGAACACTGAAATTCAAGTATTTATTTTATATATAATAAAATTATATATATATATATATATATATATATATATATATATATATATATATATATATATATATATATATATATATATATATATAGCTAGAATTCACTGAACGTCAAGTATTTCTTATATATATATACATATATATATATATATATATATGAAATACTTGACTTGGTGAATTCTAGCTGTAAATATACTCTTCCCCTTTTAGCCACGCCCCCAACCACGCCCCCGCCCCACCCCGACCACGCCCACACCCACCCCCACCTCCCGAAATCGGAGGTCTCAAGGTTGGCAAGTATGACACCAAGAAGATGTTTTGATGTTCTACTGAATGAATTATATGGCTGCCAATGGCGAGTATTATACAGTATATAGATTATTACTTCTCCAAACTGGGCATAAGACATACGCATATTTCCATGAAGGACAGTGCATGTATTTCACATGTACAGTAAAATGTAAAAAAAGACTCCAAATGTGTTTTATTTTATTTTATCAAGCAAATAAACGGTACCAAAAAGTATTTGACGACAACATTTTTATGAAGGTGAATTAATCCCTTATTTTTTAATAAGCAACCTCTATTCACAGTGATTAAAGCATATGGAATTAAGTTACAAAGAAAACTCCAAAAGGCTTCACACACAGACGTCACAGAAAGATTAGAAAAAATTTGATTTCTGTCAAAATTTAAATTGTAAGATAGTGATTTTGGATGTTTCTATAGAAAAGGTTAGAGCAGATGTTAAGAATGGTATTTAGCTAGTTTTGCAAACACAGTTCATCAAAATATTAGTAGAATGAAGTTGAAATTGTAATAGATTTGACTCAGAATATTACGAGAAACTAGTCATAGTTAATTCAATGAAACTACAGTGAAAATATCGCAAAAAGAAATTTGGAAAAGAAGACTGAATATTTTGAGAAAGAAATAAACAGACAATGCTCATAATTTCTATGGGAAAAGGTAATTCTAACAAAAATATGGTAATATGGGCTTTTCGTTGGATTTTTTTTTTTTGGTGAGAAAATGCGGTATTAGCACCGACTGGAAAAAAAAGTCTTTAGCAAGTATGGCAAACACGAGCCATGGAAAGGTTACAAAAATATATTTTAAATGACAAAATCCAAATTTGACCAGAATGAAGTCGGAACTGAAAGGGAACAAAGTTTCCACGTTTTGTGGAAGAAATGTTAGCGCTGAGCCGCTGACTATATGGAAAGTATTTAGCTAGTTTTGAAAACACAGGTCATTTAAATAATAGAAAAAAATTTGACATTTTAGATGAACTCTGAATTTTACAGGAAATAAGTCAAAGAAAGTAAAAATTCTGCATGAAGAAAGCGGGAACGTTAAGCTAAAACGCATGAGTGTAAAGTTTTAATTTCTATGGGCATAAAGTCATATTACTACTGTATTTTCCGGACTTTAAGGCGCACTTAAAATATTTTTTTTTTCACAAAACTTGACAGTGCGCCTTATAACCCGGTGCGCCTAATGTAAGGAATAATTCTGGTTTTGCTTACCGACCTCGAAGCAATTTTATTTGGTACATGGTGTAATGATAAGTGTGACCAGTAAATGGCAGTCAAACATAAGAGATATGGGTACACTGCAATATGATGGTAATATGACTCAAGTAAACAACACCAACATTTTATAAGTTCCGTTGAAAATATAGAACATTACACATGGCGCTCAAAAATCCATCAAAATATTTGAGTACGACTTTGGTAAGCTATGAAGCCGCACCGCTTCGTGGATTGTACTGTGCTTCAACATACCAGTATTAATATGGTGTGTGTATAAGGTAAGACATTTTATCTGGTGTTTTGTTTCGCAATATTATGCAAAAGCAACTTTTCTTACCTCCTGGTACCTGCTGATCTGTATTTGGTCCGCCTTTGTAGTCCGTACCGATGACGTAGTCGATAAGCTTCTTCTTACGGACTGTATCCCTGCAGACTGTATTGATGTATATTGATATATAATGTAGGAACCAGAATATTAATAACAAAAAGAAACAACTTTTGTGCGAATGAGTGTGAATGGGGGCGGGAGTTTTTTTGGGTTGGTGCACTAATTCATTCATTCATTCATTCATTCATTTTTATTTATCTCCTTCATTGATGTGCATCTTTGATCGATAGACAATTATACCACAATTATTCAATTATACATTTACACACCAATGCCCAGAGGTGGGTAGTAACGCGCTACATTTACTCCGTTACATCTACTTGAGTAACTTTTGGGATAAATTGTACTTCTAAGAGTAGTTTTAATGCAACATACTTTTACTTTTACTTGAGTATATTTATAGAGAAGAAACGCTACTTTTACTCCGCTACTTTTATCTACATTCAGCTCGCTACTCGCTACTAATTTTTATCGATCTGTTAATGCACGCTTTGTTTGTTTTGGTCTGTCAGACAGACCTTCATAGTGCCTGCGTTTCAACAAATACAGTCACTGGTGACGTTCACTCCGTTCCACCAATCAGATGCAGTCACTGGTGACGTTGGACCAATCAAACAGAGCCAGGGGTCACATGACCTGACTTAAACAAGTTGAAAAACTTATTGGGGTGTTACCATTTAGTGGTCAATTGTACGGAATATGTACTGTACTGTGCAATCTACTAATACAAGTTCCAATCAATCAATCAAAAGTGTGAAGGAAAAAAGACAATTTTTTATTTCAACCGTAAGCCTAAAGACTGACTGCACAGTTCCTGTCTTCACAATAAAAGTGCCGCTCCATCGCGCCTGCGCTTTCAAAATAAGACTCTCCGAAAGCCTGCGCAAACAAGCTAGCAAGCTACGGAGTTTGCCGCCAATGTATTTCTTGTAAAGTGTATAAAAACGAATATGGAAGCTGGACATATAAGATGCCAAAAACCAACCACTTTCATGTGGTATTAGACAGAAAGGAGGAACTTTTTTTCTCCTCCATTTGAAAACCTGGACGTTTGTCATCACTACTGTCTGATTCCAATCAATGCAAGTCATCAGAATCAGGTAATACACCAACTTATATTCTTGTCTTCATGAAAGAAAGGAATCTATATGTGTTAAACATGCATGTATATTCATTAAAACACTATTAACATGTAAACAAAAACGGCAAAAAAAAAAAATATAAATTATATACTGTATATATCTATGTATATATATATATATATATATATATATATATATATATATATATATATATATATATATATACATATATATATATATATATATATATATATATATATATATACATATATATATATATATATATATATATATATATATGTGTGTGTGTATATATATATATATATATATATATATATATATATGTATACAGGTAAAAGCCAGTAAATTAGAATATTTTGAAAAACTTGATTTATTTCAGTAATTGCATTCAAAAGGTGTAACTTGTACATTATATTTATTCATTGCACACAGACTGATGCATTCAAATGTTTATTTCATTTAATTTTGATGATTTGAAGTGCCAACAAATGAAAATCCAAAATTCCGTGTGTCACAAAATTAGAATATTACTTAAGGCTAATACAAAAAAGGGATTTTTAGAAATGTTGGCCAACTGAAAAGTATGAAAATGAAAAATATGAGCATGTACAATACTCAATGCTTGGTTGGAGCTCCTTTTGCCTCAATTACTGCGTTAATGCGGCGTGGCATGGAGTCGATGAGTTTCTGGCACTGCTCAGGTGTTATGAGAGCCCAGGTTGCTCTGATAGTGGCCTTCAACTCTTCTGCGTTTTTGGGTCTGGCATTCTGCATCTTCCTTTTCGCAATACCCCACAGATTTTCTATGGGGCTAAGGTCAGGGGAGTTGGCGGGCCAATTTAGAACAGAAATACCATGGTCCGTAAACCAGGCACGGGTAGATTTTGCGCTGTGTGCAGGCGCCAAGTCCTGTTGGAACTTGAAATCTCCATCTCCATAGAGCAGGTCAGCAGCAGGAAGCATGAAGTGCTCTAAAACTTGCTGGTAGACGGCTGCGTTGACCCTGGATCTCAGGAAACAGAGTGGACCGACACCAGCAGATGACATGGCACCCCAAACCATCACCCAACCATGCAAATTTTGCATTTCCTTTGGAAATCGAGGTCCCAGAGTCTGGAGGAAGACAGGAGAGGCACAGGATCCACGTTGCCTGAAGTCTAGTGTAAAGTTTCCACCATCAGTGATGGTTTGGGGTGCCATGTCATCTGCTGGTGTCGGTCCACTCTGTTTCCTGAGATCCAGGGTCAACGCAGCCGTCTACCAGCAAGTTTTAGAGCACTTCATGCTTCCTGCTGCTGACCTGCTCTATGGAGATGGAGATTTCAAGTTCCAACAGGACTTGGCGCCTGCACACAGCGCAAAATCTACCCGTGCCTGGTTTACGGACCATGGTATTTCTGTTCTAAATTGGCCCGCCAACTCCCCTGACCTTAGCCCCATAGAAAATCTGTGGGGTATTGTGAAAAGGAAGATGCAGAATGCCAGACCCAAAAACGCAGAAGAGTTGAAGGCCACTATCAGAGCAACCTGGGCTCTCATAACACCTGAGCAGTGCCAGAAACTCATCGACTCCATGCCACGCCGCATTAACGCAGTAATTGAGGCAAAAGGAGCTCCAACCAAGTATTGAGTATTGTACATGCTCATATTTTTCATTTTCATACTTTTCAGTTGGCCAACATTTCTAAAAATCCCTTTTTTGTATTAGTCTTAAGTAATATTCTAATTTTGTGACACACGGAATTTTGGATTTTCATTTGTTGCCACTTCAAATCATCAAAATTAAATGAAATAAACATTTGAATGCATCAGTCTGTGTGCAATGAATAAATATAATGTACAAGTTACACCTTTTGAATGCAATTACTGAAATAAATCAAGTTTTTCAAAATATTCTAATTTACTGGCTTTTACCTGTATATGTGTGTGTGTGTGTGTATATATATATATATATATATATATATATATATATATATATATATATATATATATATATATATATATATATATATATATATATATATATATATACATATGATATGTGTGTGTATGTTACTCATCAGTTACTCAGTACTTGAGTAGTTTTTTTACAACATACTTTTTACTTTTACTCAAGTAAATATTTGGGTGACTACTCCTTACTTTTACTTGAGTAATAAATCTCTAAAGTAACAGTACTCTTACTTGAGTACAATTTCTGGCTACTCTACCCACCTCTGCCAATGCCTGAAAAGGAGCAGGATGAAGAAAAATCTTATATTTTCCTGCCCTCTTCAACATAATACGTAGTCTTACTTAATGATATCATATAAACCAACAATTACAATTACAATTATTGTTATTACTACTGTAACAGTAGTACTTAACCAAAGGACCACTACAACAGTGGTTCTTAACTTTAGAGCCACTATACCAGTGGTTTTTAACCATAGGGCCACTATACCAGTGGTTCTTAACCTTAGGACCACTATACCACTGGTTCTTAACCATAGGGCTTCTGGGCTGTGTTTGCCTTTTGAAATATTTCAAGCCCGAATCAAAGCAAAAATAGCTCATTACCCAACTTTGTGGCCTTTTTCATCTTATGTCAGCTTGTTTATAGCTTTGCAGAAGTAAATCAGAACAAGTCAACATGATTGTGTTTACCAAAAAACCTATTATGCAACATTATGTCCTCTATACCAGTGGTTCTTAACCTTAGGGTCACTATACCAGTGGTTCTTAACCTTAGGGCCACTATACCAGTTGTTCTAAACCATAAGGCCACTATACCAGTGGTTATTTACCAAAGGACCACTATAACAGTGGTTCTTAACCATAGGACCACTATAACAGTGGTTCTTAACCATAGGACCATTATACCAGAGGTTCTTAACCTTAGAACCACTATACCAGTGGTTCTTAACCATAGAGCCACATACCAGTGGTTCTTAACCTTAGAACCACTATACCAGTGGTTCTTAACCTTAGGGCCACTATACCAGTTGTTCTAAACCATAAGGCCACTATACCAGTGGTTATTTACCAAAGGACCACTATAACAGTGGTTCTTAACCATAGGACCACTATAACAGTGGTTCTTAACCATAGGACCATTATACCAGAGGTTCTTAACCTTAGAACCACTATACCAGTGGTTCTTAACCATAGAGCCACATACCAGTGGTTCTTAACCTTAGAACCACTATACCAGTGGTTCTTAACCTTAGGGCCACTATACCAGTGGTTCTTAACCATAGGACCAATATACCAGTGGTTTTTAACCACAGAGCCTCATACTTGTAAGTGTAGCTTGTGTTTTTTATGTTTATTTAGGAAAAATTAAAAAATAAATTAAAAAAAATTATTTATTTATAAATTTTTGTATTTTCTTGTGCGGCCGGTACCAATCGATCCACGGACCGGTACCGGGCCGCGGCCCGGTGGTTGGATACCACTGATGTAGACCACAAAAAAATGTTTTACATTTAGAAAAAATAATAATAATGTGACTCCTTTAATGCGCCCTATAATCTGGTGAAAAACATAAAAAATGTTTAAATGGACCATTCATCGGTGGTGCGCCTTATAATCCGGTGCACCCTATGGTCCGGAAAATCCGGTACTTATGGAAAAATATTGTCTTATTTTTACGTCTCATTCCGAATTGTAAAGGGAAAAAAGTAGTAATTATTTTGCGTTAAGAAAGTGGTAACTGCGGCTCTGGCTTGATAAAGTATGCTTGTGTCTTCATGTGTGACAGTGACTGCAGAGACGTTTGCTCACCCTCCTTTCGTCACCGCCGCTTCGCCAGTTTTTAAACTCGCTCTTTGAGGAAAACATTCTGTATCATCTCGACGTTATTTGCGCCATTTGTTTTCCCGGACGTCTGCAGCCTAACGCCGCCTCCTTTGTCATTTTCAAAGTGAGCGTGGAGGACAGATGGATGCAAAGTTTCTGATCTTTAGCAGAAGTTATGGAGGGTTATCTTTGGCTGTATATCTGGGCTCTGGCAGCGCTCCCCTGGTGATGAAGGATTAACCACCGCAGCTGTCTCTTCCCGGCGATGATGCAGTGCACTGCTCCCCGACACGACAGCATCGCTTAATCTTAATGTCCGCTCCTCCAGAGCGCCCGCACGGGACAGAGCCAATCAGCGTCACACGCCACGGGGATGGACCTACAGTTTGGCCCTGGAGTTCCTCACCCTCGCAGGCCAATTCATCAACTTCAGCCACGGACGTCCCTGAGATCTCCTAGCCGCCCAAACCGCAGATGAGTCGGCCCGCTGATGTATAGGACGCGGGGCCGCTGGCGTGCACAAGAGAACACTTATCAGATTGCACATTATGCACTGCTTTGTGCTCCCGAGGACAAAAAAAAAGAAGTAATGAATGCACTCGGCCTTCCTTTCGAGCACCGAGACCACCTTCATTTGCCATGCTTAAAGAGATATCCTCAGCGCGGCGCTTTGGCTTTAAGGATGGAGCACGTCTACACTCGTGATCGCCGCTCATTTAGATAAATTGCTCCCGGCCAATCCATTTGTAAATATCCCAATTCCTCTTAGAGGAGATGAGGGACTATGTAATCTACTCTGCATCTTCACAGTCACAGTGATTGGGCTTTAGGAACCATGCCCTACAATGCAATGCAACTCAATCTCCTCAATGAACTATGGCACTGGTGTCATACTCAAGGCCCGGGGGCCAGATGTGGCCCGCCAAAGGCTGGAAATAATGTGCGTCAATAAAACACTTTCTGCCTAAAAGTATTTGTTCTTTTCATTTTTGACAGGAAAAAAAAAACACATCTTTCGCCACCTCACGACTTGATTCCAATTCTTGGGATGACCATTGGATTCAGAAACGATTGTCGATTCAACACAATATATTATTTGGTATATAAATTACTGTATAATAAACATTTTGAAAACAAGTTACAAAAGCCCCTCTTGGCTTGCAGTGTAGGCCTAAAAATGTTTAAAACATTTATTTTTCAAACTTGATTTACAAAAATCACAGTGTTAATCTCCATCCATCCATCCATTTCCTACCGCGTATTCCCTTCAGGGTTGCGGGGGGTTCTGGAGCCTATCTCAGCTACAATCGGGCGGAAGGCAGGGTACACCCTGGACAAGTCGCCATCTCATCACAGGGCCAACACAGATAAACAGACAACATTCACACTCACATTCACACATTAGGGCCAATTTAGTGTTGTCGATCAACCTATCCCCAGGTGCATGTCTTTGGGTTCCGGGGGGAGTATTGTTGCAAAGACAGTATTAATCTTATTAAAGAAAATTTAAGAACCCCAACTCCAACCAAATCCCAGCTTTACGATACTCGGTAACAATAATACTACTACTACTACTACTACTAATAACAGTTGTTTAAAGGGGAACATTATCACAATTTCAGAAGTGTTAAAACCATTAAAAATCAGTTCCCAGTGGCTTATTATATTTTTCGACGTTTCTTTCAAAATTTTACCCATCACGCAATATCCCTAAAAAAAGCTTCAAAGTGCCTGATTTTAACCATCGTTATATACACCCGTCCATTTTCCTGTGACGTCACATAGTGATGCCAACACAAACAAACAGGGCGCATAGAACAGCAAGATATAGCGACATTAGCTCGGATTCAAACTCGGATTTCAGCGGCTTAAGCGATTCAACAGATTACGCATGTATTGAAACGGATGGTTGTAGTGTGGAGGCAGGTAGCGAAAACGAAATTGAAGAAGAAACTGAAGCCATTGAGCCATATCGGTTTGAACCGTATGCAAGCGAAACCGACGAAAACGTCACGACAGCCAGCGACACGGGAGAAAGCGAGGACGAATTCGGCGATCGCCTTCTAACCAACGATTGGTATGTGTTTGTTTGGCATTAAAGGAAACTAACAACTATGAACTAGGTTTACAGCATATGAAATACATTTGGCAACAACATGCACTTTGAGAGTGCAGACAGCCCAATTTTCATCAATTAATATATTTTTTCGTAGTTTTAATTTAAAAAGGCTAATATTAACCATCAGGAATTTCACCGCGGTTATTATTAATACCGTTTATAGTTACCTCCCTATTATGCACCAATGACCGTTACTGCGAGCAAGGTTGCATTCAGGAACACCCGGAATTTTGTGCATCAAACAGTAAGCTCAAGTAAGTCGTTTTTTGCACCTTCTCTATGTTGTGTATTGCTGCAATAAATATGACAATTTGTTTTAAATTACATTTCTTATTTTTTAATGTGTTACTCTGGGCCGAGGATGTCGTTGTGGCTTGTGCAGCCCATTGAGACACTTGTGATTAAGGGCTATATAAATAAACTTTGATTGATTGATTGATACTTATAATTTCCTTTATATTACTATTTCACTAACTGCTTCTTTGCTATCCCTTTTACCATCATATTTGTACATATCCTATTCGCTGATGTTGTTCTATTGTTGTTGTTCTTGTTATTGTCTCTCTGTCTTATCCCCCTCTTGTCACCGCAATTTCCTTTTTTTTCCTTTTCTATTCCCTCCTGCACCAAATAACAATATCAATCCATTTGATAAAGTCAAATACAAATAAGGCAACAAGAGAAGTATACCACACTTCTCTTTTGTACAGTAAATCTGTACAGCCGATATGGGCATCTACATCAACTATATGATTTGCCTGAGTAGCTGGACAGGACAAAAAACTGAATGGAGGCGCTGAATGGAGCATGTAGTGTAAATTAGACAGAATCAACTGCGGTCTCTCTGAGCAAAGAGATTTGAAAAAAACACTGCGCACAAAGGCCATGTGTTCCTAATTGACATGAAAGGAGAAGTTTGCTCTTTCCAATGATGTAAAACATGCAGTCCAGCTAAAGGTAGAATATAAATCAACATGTCAGCACGGACGGGGGTAAGCCTGCAAGTGAAGCAGACCTAAAACTCCCCAAATCTGCGATATAAAAGAACAAAGACAGATTAGCTGCAGCTAATCCTTCAAAGTTCCATAAATTGGATTGAGATCTCAGATTCATGGTGACCCAGTAAGTAAAACGATGCCTGACAATATAATGTTGATAACCACACCACAGCCAGGCAACTGCACCAGCTATAAACCCCTCCCGCACCCCCCCGCAATTCTGAACCGAGCTAATAAAGAGATGACACTTTTATGATAGCGTAATTAACAGCGCTCTCACACCAAATTAAATCAATATGCCCATCTAATATCATTTTCCCTCGTTATGCAAATCAAACATGCAAAAGCCCCTCGGAGAGCGACATGAATTGCTTTCACATTTGGGCTCACACCATATCAGACAGCATCTTGGCTTTGATGACTTGAGGACGTGAGGAACAAGAACACGATGTTTATAAACCTTGACAAATTCAGGGGAAATTTTGTGCCTTTCAGTTGTTCTATTTTCAAGCCATTTTGGCTATTAAGAATGAACATTTGCCTGAAGGATATTTATTTCAAAACCCCTTTAAAAGTGATGTTTTCTACATTTTAAAACACTTCTTTGTAGTTTACATAACATGTAATGGTGGTGCTTTGGTCAAAATGTTGCATAGATGATGCAGTGTTTCCCACAGGGCAGGCATCTATTTGTGGTGGTGTGGTCGGGGGGCGGGGGGTGGGGGGTGGCGGCGGCAGCGGCGATGACCAAGAAGAACGCGGAGTTGGAATATAATTACAACACTTTATGTACATATTTATTTACAGATTTGAACAATTAGTTATTCACTGAAATATATTTATTAATTGTGGTTCTTACAAAAAATATATCTTATAAAATATAAAAGCTAAAATGTCTCTTAAAGCTCTGCCCCTTTAATTAGTGCATACTAAATAATTTAACTTTAGCCTACTACTACAACCATATTATTTACCAGCAACATAAAGTGAAACAGAGGCAGAGGTGTCCTGCCACAGTCAGTCAACCTCCTCCTCCTCCTGCTGCTGCTGACCAGGTGGCACTGGAGCTAGTCGCTCTATGTTTTGTCGTGGTCCTCTCTATAAGGCACATAAGAATATAAATTAGGACCCTTTTCATGAGAAAAGTGCATTTCTGATCTGACCCTGCTTTATTTTTCAGTGTTTGCTGAGTCTCACCTGTTCCCTGCGCCCTAATTTTTCTACTTGCCCGACTTCTCAAATCTACTTGCCCCAATATTTTTACTTGTCCTGCCTAGGTTTTTTTCTGGCTGTGTAGTGCTCATGGCTTATATCTTACTAAAATCCTTCCCGTTGACTATTTACAACACTACACAGTATTTATTATCATTATTTATAATTACATTTAAATGGCATTGCATACATGTAAAATTAAATGCTATTTCCACATTATTTGACCAGTAGCAGTTACACCCATCTGAACAGGTCAGCCACCTGTTTAAAGCCCGATCACAGTTGAAATCTTGAAATAAAGGGCCTTTAATGGCCAAAACATTAACCTGGACAACATTTTAACAGCTGGTTGGCTCAGATTTTATTATTTTCATTGCATTCACATGCTGCAGTGGACAGTGGACATTTTAGCTTGAGTATTAATGTAGTATCTGAAGCACCGTCTCCACGTGTGTTTATTGACAACAGGGTTATAACCTGGACACTTTAGCTCGTCGGTATGAAAACAGGTGATTGTTATTACGTGCATCTGCCCCGGACCCGGAGTCAAACAGCGGCGGTGTTAATGAAGCAGCGTCAGGCTGCTCACCGTCAGTGAAACGCTCGGTGAAGTCGCGGATTAACGTTAAATATATGACGAGCCGCGAGCGATGCAGCTATAACCTATCTACTTATAACCTATATTACCCTCGTATTTTGATCCCGTCCGTCCGTCCGTCTTCGTCTTTGTCTTCTTCTTCTGGCCCACCAGGTGAATTAAGTGCTATTGGCGGAGTTACAATGCATAGTAGGCTACCGCCACCTACTGCACCGGAGTTGTAACTACAAGGTAAATTCACAGACAGAGTCCCATTGCTTTTATGAGCGGTCGAGCGAGTCAAAAGCCGAAAAATCCATTTGTGGCGGACGTAATTCTTTCGTGGCGGGCCGCCACAAATAAATGAATGTGTGGGAAACACTGTGATGTTTTTACTGACCATCTTCAAGCCGTTTTCTGATCGTCTCTTAAGAAAGTGCCGTTTTGTGGGCGGTCTTATTAAGCCCCCTTCAACTGTGTCTTCTCCCCCGTCAGCCATGTTGTAGTTTTTAGCACTTTCACGTGGAGTCTAAAGACAGATATAAATTCAAACTATATGCTACTTTGTTTTAGAAATGGCAACAGTGGAGGATGCATGTGCATGTATGAGCCAGTCTACCCCATATGAAGAGGATAGAGAAAAAGAAGGGACTTACTGACTACAACTGATTAAAAATGGCGGACTCACGCAAAGCTCTTCGGGTAAACCTCGACCATATATGGAGATATCCGCTGATGCAACATGGAACGACACAGGAAGTCCTTCATACCGACAGCCATCAGACTGTATAATGCATATGTTCCTTTTTGACTGTACTTGAATGTATAATAGACTGTATTTATATCATTCATATGTGAATAATGCTGTATAATAGACTGTATTTATATTATTCACATGTAAACAAAATACCTAAGTGTTTACTGTTTATTGTGAGTGAACTGTGGTGCTGAATTTCCCCCAGGGATCAATAAAGTACTTTCTATTCTTTTCAATGTAACTAAGGCAAAATATTTCACTAAGGTCTCAAACTACAAACTGCTCGTTTATAGCAAGTTTGAAAGAAGGCAAGATTGTTTTATAAATATCTCCAGCATGTTTCCGTGGTTTGATGACACATTTTCAGGACTTATGGGGATCCCAAAATGTTCCAACAGGTAAGAACATTTGATTTTGCATAATAGAACCCCAGTAATTTGTCTAATACAGCAAAGCTACACTAAAATCCGCACATTGGTTCCTCACATCCAAAAAAAAACTCTAATTGAAAACCGTTACTTTTAAAAGCAATATTTAATGTCAAGATTCCAAACTGCAGTCACGAGACAACTGGATTGAAAATTTTAACTTTCAGATTTGGCCGCCAGATGATGCCACTCAAAGCATGCAGCAAAATTCCATACTCTTTTTAAATTTTTTAAATGTTGAAACATGTATATAAATATATATGTATATACATACGTGTGTGTGTATATACATATATACATGTACATATGTATACACACATGTGTTGAAATATTTATATATACACAAACATACTATTACTGTATATTTAAAAAAATATATATATATATAAATAATCTTAGTATATGCATGTATATGTATATATATATATATCTCTCTATATATATCGCAGTAGTAATAATAATTAAAATTAACCTTAAAAAGACCCAAATATTTTGAAACCAATGTTATTTTAGTGTCAGAATGTCATAGACACATTTTTTGATGTTTTACTCAAATACCTGTCATGTATTTTCTCAAAACTAAATTTATACAGTACATACATACATACATACATACATACATACATACATACATACATATATATATATATATATATATATATATATATATATATATATATATATATATATATATATATTATATATATGTATATATATATATATATATATATATATATATATATATATATATATATATATATATATATATAGTAGTAATAATAATTTAAATTAACCTTAAAAAGACCCAAATATTTTGAAACCATTGCTATTTTAGTGTCAGAATGTCATACAGACACATTTTTTATGTTTTACTCGAATGCCTGTCATGTATTTTCTCAAAACTAAATTTATACAGTATAGACATACATACATACATATATATATACATATACATACATATATATATATATATATATACATATACATATATATATATATATATATATATATATACACACACATATATATATATATATATACACACATATACACATATATATATATATATATGTATACATATATACACACATATATATATATACACACATATATATACACACACACATATATATACACACACACATATATATATTATATATATATATATATATATATATATATATATATATATATATATATATATATATATATATATATATATATACATACATAAATAAATAAATATATATATATATCTTTTTTTAATATATATATTTAATTTTAATTTTAAGTGATGTTAAGAAATTATTATTATATATCATATTATTAAATATGTCAACAGCAGTTTTGGGGTCCCAAAATTAGGAGTTTTTTCTGAAATCTGTATAAAGAATAGCCCAATAAATATTAATAATAATAATAACAATGTTTAAATATTCTTATACATTTATTTTTGGGAAATGTCATTAGTTTGTAAATAAAAATCCGAAATTATGAAGTTGAAGTCTTTTTTTTTAAAGACTGACTCATTGAAAGTGGACATTTTGTTATCATTGTGTCATTTAGTGTCAATTGTATAGGTGAATTTTGAGGACAGTTTAATGATTAAGATAAAAAGGATGATAAACACTGAATTATAACCTAAATTCCCTGCATGTTTGCAGCATGCCTCTGCAGAGGGAGGTGAAAGTATACTGCCTTACTCTTTATGGATATGAGACAAAAGGGAAGCTATGGCAGCGGTGGAAGGAGAAGGAAAAGGAGAAGGAGAAGAAGAAGAAGAAGAAGAAGAAGGAAGTGGGGTGTGCGCCTAATGGTGGTGATTAATGACAATGGGCCAGAGGAGAGCTGGGACACAGGCGCAACATATATCATCCCTTCTCATCAGTCTGTGCACCTCTGTGGCCTCTTCCCTGCAAAACAGCACCGCAAAGAGGAATAGGAGGACAAAAAAAACCACCTCGTGTACCACCGTAGAATAAAAAGAAGATTCTTTACAGGCCTTGCAGATGACATGTGGCCAGGCAAAAGACATGTAGAATAAGATATAACAAGTAAAGCACGGACACGGCTCTGTGTGCCATCGCTCATGTTTCTCATGAAGTGAGAGCGCTTAAAGTCGTATTTCCCAGGGTTTAATCTTGCCGTATGGAAGAGGGATGGCTACTTATGAATAGGAGCTGATGATGAATGGCGCCGCATTTATCTGCATAAGTAACTCCGAGGGCTGCCGACGGCGCCTCCATACTGTATAATAAACATAGCTTGCACTCAGGGGCAGTTCTGTATTTATGAGGCTGTGTGCAAAGGCATTCTGGGGCCATCATCACTCCCTCTCCTTCTCCTCCTACTAGTACTACGACTCCACTCGGACAGAGGGTCTCGCTAGTTATGACCGATTAATGAACCGCATTCTTTGGGGAATTACGCCACCGCAGTTTTAATTAAGAGGCACCTTGTCGGACGGCGGCTAATGCCTCCGTCTTTCCAAAAACATGGCAAATTAATCCCCAATTTACATTACGAGCAGATTTAGCTAATGCTATCAGCACCAAATCCTTAAGTAAAGGCTATAATTGTTATTATATGGTGATGAGAGCCCCACATATATATCCTTCACAGCTCTGGCTAGGTCACTTCAAGCTTTCTGCAGCTTACAAAAGTCAAGCAGCCCTCGCATCTTCTCAAAGGAACATTGAATAAATGTTCATGCATTACATCTAGAGATGTCCGAAAATGGCTTTTTTGCCGATATCCGATATTCCGGTATTGTCCAACTCTTAATTACCGATTCCGATATCAACCGATACCGATATATACAGTCGTGGAATTAACATATTATTATGCCTAATTTTGTTGTGATGCCCCGCTGGATGCATTAAACAATGTTTTCCAAAATAAATAATCTCAAGTTATGGAAAAAAATGCCAACATGGCACTGCCATATTTATTATTGAAGTCACAAAGTGCTTTTTTTTTTTTTAACATGCCTCAAAACAGCAGCTTGGAATTTGGGACATGCTCTCTCTGAGAGAGCATGAGGAGGTTGAGGTGGGCGGGGTTGAGGTGTGTGTGGGGGGGAAGGGTAGGAGGTAGCGGGGGTTGTATATTGTAGCGTCCCGGAAGAGTTAGTGCTGCAAGGGGTTCTGGGTATTTATTCTGTTGTGTTTATGTTGTGTTTATGTTGTGTTACGGTGCGGATGCTCTCCAAAAATGCATTTGTCATTCTTGTTTGGTGTGGGTTCACAGTGTGGCGCATATTTGTAACAGTGTTAAAGTTGTTTATACGGCCACCCTCAGTGTGACCTGTATGGCTGTTGACCAAGTATGCATGGCATTCACTTGTGTGTGTGAAAAGCTGTAGATATTATGTGATTGGGCCGGCACGCAAAGGCAGTGCCTTTAAGGTTTATTGGCGCTCTGTACTTCTCCCTACGTCCGTGTACACAGCAGCGTTTTAAAAAGTCATAAATTTTATTTTTTGAAACAGATACCTATAATTTCCGATATCACATTTTAAAGCATTTATTGGCCTGCTATGAATCACTGTCAAATGTACATCGTGTGGGGACATTTATTAACGCACTGCAGCCTCATAAGACAGACACACACACACGCACAGTCGCACACACACACGCACACACACACACACACACACACACACACACACACGCATGCATAGAAACACAAATCAGAAGTGCACAGTTTTTGATTGATTGATTGATTGAAACTTTTATTAGTAGATTGCACAGGTCAGTACATATTCCGTACAATTGACCACTAACACCCGAATACGTTTTTCAACTTGTTTAAGTCGGGGTCCACGTAAATCAATTCATGGTACAGTGTGTTCCCAGGTGCAGCCCACACCTATCAGTTTATGGTTTGCGTAAAGGCTAACTTGTTATTTTCCTTTGTAATCTCTGCCTACTGAGCCTATGGTGCTGTTAAGTTATTGTGGCTCAATTTGCCTTATTTTTCTTTTTATGTTAATGTATTATTATTTAATATATATTATTGTTTTAGTTGCTTAAGAGATATTCCTGGCTCTGAATTTGCTCATTGCTATTTTTATGTTTTTGTGCATTATTTGTTGCCGTCATCATTAAACGAACAGATTACTCATCAGTTACTCAGTACTTGAGTAGTTTTTTCACAACATACTTTTTACTTTTACTCAAGTAAATATTTGGGTGACTACTCCTTACTTTTACTTGAGTAATACATCTCTAAAGTAACAGTACTCTTACTTGAGTACAATTTCTGGCTACTCTACCCACCTCTGGAGCTAAGGCAATCAAAAAGGGTAAATGACGTAACTGTTGCATTGAGCAAACAAGACAGCCAGACTGAGTGTGGCAAAAAACAAGGATAAGTAGCTCTCTGATTAGTGCACGGCAGCAGGTGAGCGTCCTGAACACTAATCAGAGGCAGGTGAAACTTATCTGCGCCCATGGCAACTAAAACGCAAACCCAGGGGTGCCGAAAATAGAACTGAGGTAGTCAAAAACTAAACAAAACATGATCCGGGCAACGAATCATGACTTGTTGTCCGATCAATTGTGTCCATGTGCACATAGCTACTGTACAGCTTGTTTATCAGCAGTGTCCCCTCGATTATCACTGAGGTTACGTTCCAGAATCCCCCCCAACCCCCTCCGAGGTAGGCGAATTTCCACAAAATAAGGACACTATTTATTTAATCATTTTTATAATTACTGTATATGCATTTATGGTCGTTATTAGCACTCCTCTAAGCACACCTATAAACCCTTCCTATGCTCTTTAAACACTATATACATTCAAAAACCTACATCACTTTAACATGAAATCTTGAACGGTACTTTAAAATTCTCTGCGCACTCAGACCGCAGTGATTAGGGAACATTGTATGGATTTACAATCGACACAAAATCATTATCGTCTAAATAGCTGGCAACACAAAGGAGAACTGTAGCAAATATAATAGTGTCTTGCCTATCGTGGTCGTGTCCTGGTCTGAGGCTGTATGAGTAGGAATGGGTACCATTCACATTTGAACCAATACGTTACCAATTACCGGTTCCTGGGAATCGATACCAGTACTCAATAGTACCAATTTTCAGTACTTTTGTGCATGTTAATAGATATCAATAGTTTTTTATTACAAAATCTAATTTTCTATTGCAACATTTAAAAATGAGCTGATTATGATAACTGCTGTCCAGTTGGAATATCTCCTATTATTATTTGCAAGTATGACATTAAGTTGCAAAAGTGTTTTTTGTTTTGGTTTTTGTTGCACTCTAAAAAGCGTTAAGTATTGTACGTATTACGCCACAGCTGCATCTTAGTTGTAGTTTTCATTAACAAATTTGGAGATGTGAAATCGCCATGTAAAATCGCTAATGCTAATCAGTAGCATGCCAACAGCTTGTATACAAAACACTCTTGGTCACTCATATCCTGAGGCACCACTGTATATCAATAATTAAATGAATAAATACAATTGTAATCTTAAGGAAATGAAGTCAACATTTCATGAGGATAGAAGTTGAAATATTAATATAAATTTTAAATATTGTCACAAGAAAGTGACGAGAGAGTAATGTTGAAATATGCAAGAATAGATGTCTAACTTTAAGAAAACAAAAGATACATTATGGCGGTGGTTTGGCTTCAAGTGGGAATATGTCGAACAGACAACCGTAATTTGTCAAGTGTGGGGAAAAAGCATTTCTATAAAAAGTAGCATTACTGCTAATATGTAGCATCATTTGAAAAGTCACCTGCTAGAAAATGAAGAGTGCTTACTCCGCATGTCAACATCTCCGTTCGGTGCCACATGTCCACACCATCAAAATGCCGAGGCAAACATTTCCAGATCAACACCGTATGAAAAAAAATAGTGATTTTGTTAGTTGTGATTTCCTTCTCTGCATGAAAGTTTAAAAGTAGCATATATTAATGCAGTATGAAGAAGAATGCTTTAATGTAGACACATAGAATCATCATACTGCTGTGATTATATGCATCAAGTGTTCATTCAAGGCTAAGGCAAAATATCGAGATATATATCGTGTATCGCGATATTGCCTTAAAATATCGCGATATTAAAAAAAGGCCATATCGCCCAGCCCTAGTTTGAGCCTAAAAATATGTAATAATATCAAATGTTCCTGTGTTAGAATTGATAGTTATTGTACATTAGATGTAATATTATCACACAGAAATGCTAATTTAGTCCAGTGTGCTTTAAAACAAACAACTTCTGTCCTCCACGGTCTTTGCATTGTATGCCTGATGCACAAACAAGGCACCTTGTGAGCAGAACAAGGCGTCTTTTGTCCGTCTCCGACTGTTTCCACATATTTTCCATGGCTGCTGCAAATAATTAACAATCTCAGCAGCGCCGGGGGTTGTCATTTTTCAAACGGCTTCCCTGGAAGTGTTGTACACTTCTTAATGGCCCTGCTAATGCTGGAGCTGTCAGGTCTTGGACAGCTGCACTCTTTACAAGACAAACCCAGCTGAGGCCAGCCTGGCCTCTCTGCGGACGTCCTCGCTCACGAGGCTGAGAGGGCCAGCTGGTGATTGCAGACGTATCGTTTGAGCGATGCTTGCCCAGGACTGCGTGGGCCGTGAGTCACTTTCTGGTGACGCACGGATGCACAAACACACAACATACGGCTGTTCTAAACACAAAAATAAATGCCATTCAAAACAACTGTCTTGCAATACCATTCTAGACCTCAAGGGGCAACCGGAAGCTCGTGAAGTCATGTGAAGAAACCATATTTGGTCATTGAAGTATTTGTATTGCTGGCAGTGTGGTAGGACTTTGTATTGTTCCTGTGTATTTAATGAATGTCATTATGTTCGGGTACTAAAAAAGTAACCTCCCAGTAAGGACAAGACATTAAAACAACGTTGAGAACTTGTTGAATTAGGTCCTGACGTTGAACAACTCAAACCTAACGTTGGAACAACATGCTTTTTGACGACATTTAATCAATGTTGGGTTCTGACGTTGATTTGAACATTGAAATTTTGGTAATTTTCCGACCAATATTTTACAACACAAATACAATGTTGAAACAACATGCTTTTTGACAACGTTTATTTAATGTCAGGTTGTGACGTTGATTTGACCATTGACATTTGGACATTTCCCAACCAACAACGTGGATCCAATGTTAGACACCACTGTTGTCTCAAACTATTTTGCAGTCAGTTGTAAGGGACATGTATGTGTAATCAACGTTGTATCAATGTCTCGTGACTACTGGGCTACTGTACCATAAGTACGAAAACATTATAATTTAATAATGAGATTATTTAGGTTTTAATTCATTTAGATAACCATAATATAAGACTATTGTCATAGCAGTCTGAATTAATTATATTATTTGTTATTTCATTAATGGTATAAGTATAAAAAAAAAAAAAAAAAAAAAAAAAAAATGTATTTAAATGTATTTATTCTGATGTATTTGTTATTGTTATTTTTTTAATTTGAAGTATAATTCCATCATAGCGCAAATTATTTATTTTTGTTACATTTATTATTATTTTTATTGGTATTTTAACAATTATGATAACCAGGAAAGTCAAAGTTAACACAAAAATAGAGTTAACTGTAATTTCATGTAACTGCACTATTCTTTTAATTTATTTATTAACTTGAAAATGATTTGTCTGTACACACATTAAAAAAATAAAAAGCCCTTATTTGCAATTAATCGCGATTAATTACGTGCCAACTACAGACAAAATGTGATTAATAGCAGTTTAATATGTTTATCATTTGACAGCCCTAATTATAAAATGTCTGTACTACATTGTATTTGATATTAATAACATTATTAACTGATTGTGAAACATCCTTGCTTTGAAAGGCGCTTAAAGATCCACTAATAATCATAATAATCATTATGATTATTGTCTATGGATGTTTTCATTCATCCAGGTCATTGTAATCTAAGGGCATTCAATTGATCGAAACTCGATTGTTTGGTTTGCTCATATACCTAGTATGTTTAAGTATACGGCAAAAGAAAAAAAGATCAATTATCCGATGCATCAAGATTAGAACATGGGCGATTCATGAATCGATGGAAAAATGTCCAAACATCAGTTATTTAGGTATGTTAAAGTAATACAGACGGTTCTAAAATGCAGTATTAATGCAAATGTTTTCTAAACGCTAGCTTTAGGCTTGGTTCTAACTAATCAAAAGGAGAACTGTTAGCGAATATTCTTTTAACGTTATGTGTTAGCTGAGTTAGCGAGGAAACAGACAGAGAAGGGAGGAGGAGAGGACAAACTATGCTAGCCGCGACGCTAAGCTAGCTTGAATGTGAAGTAGTGAAACAATAAAAGAATAAATGTGTTGTACACCTCAACAGAAGGCTAATAGGAACCGCGTTACAACTTCATAGCCTACCAAAGTCGTACTATTTTTGACAGATTAATGAGCACTGTGTGTAATGTTCTATGCTCTCAATGAAACATTCAAGTTTCAGACATTTATTGAACAGGCATCAACCTGCAGTCTACAACTCTCTCTTGTGCCAGACTGCCATCTACTGGTCACAAGTATCACAACATGTACCAAATAATGCTTCGAGGTCAGTAAGCACAACCAGAATTAATACGCACATCGGGCGCACCGGGATATAAGGCATATTATCGATTTTTGACAAAATAATACGATTTAAGTGGAAACAGTGGTTGTTCCTGCACATTTCTTTGCGCTTAAAATACATGTTTGTAGTAATACATATGATTAGAACATTTGAGCATTATATTTTTGTTTAATTACAGTAAGTGTACATACCTACACACTCAAAGTTTGTATATCCACACACACATTCATTGTACAAACATACATATATACATACTGTACATATACATTCACTGTACAAACATACATATACACATACTGTACATATACATTCACTGTACAAACATACATATCAATCAATCAATCTTTATTTATATAGCCCTAAATCACAAGTGTCTCAAAGGGCTGCACAAGCCACAACGACATCCTCGGTACAAACACATATACACAGTATACACTTACTGTACATATACATTCACTGTACAAACATACATATACACATACTGTACATATACAAGTATACACTCATGCATATAATCACATTTCATCAAACATATATTAATGTTGTTTGCCTACGGGAAACTGCGTAACACATGGCCCACTGACAAAGCTTAACCTATTGGTACCATAACAATCTACAAGGTTAATGTAGTTGGCTTCTCTTTCTTCCCCTCCATTTATCTGCTTTCTTTTGTGTTTGAAGTTATCATTACATATATGTATTGATGCATTTGAAACAATTGCATTGTTGATAACAGAGGTAATTATTGTTATTATTCATTACCAATAGAGTGATTTCTATTGGTATTTGTATTGCTCCACTTGTAGTATAATAATGCTCATTGTCATTTCTGTATTATTTATTTCACGAACTGCTTCTTTGCTATCACTTTTACCAACATATTTGTACATATCCTATTTGCTGATGTTGTTGTTGTTATTGTTGTGTTTGTTGTTGTCTCTCTGTCTTATCCCCTTCTTGTCCCCACAATTTCCCCCCTCTGTCTTCCTTTTTTTCTCTTTCTATCCCCTCCTGCACCAAATAATAATATAAATACATTTAATAAATTCAAATACAAATAAGGCAACAAGAGAAGTATCCCACACTTCTCTTTTGTAAAGTAAATCTGTACAGCCGATATGGGCATCTACATCAACTATATGATTTGCCTGAGTAGCTGGACAGGACAAAAAATGATAATACTAATTACAGTAAGTGTGTTTATCCTAAACATTCCTGCCATTTTATTTTATAAACTATAATTTCCATCTTTTAAAAAAAACAAAAACATAACATCATACTGTGAGATTTAGATACCGTTACATCCCTAATTGATTATTAATATAAAGTTAAAAAGTTAAAGTACTAATGATTGTCACACACACACACACTAGGTGTCCTCTGCATTTGACCCATCCCCTTGTTCACCCCCTGGGAACTGAGGGGAGCAGTGAGCAGCAGCGGTGGCCGCGCCCGGGAATAATTTTTGGTGATTTAACCCCCAATTCCAACCCTTGATGCTGAGTGCCAAACAGGGAGGTAATAGGTCCCATTTTTATAGTCTTTGGCATGACTCGGCCGGGGTTTGAACTCACAACCTACCGATTTAAGGGCGGACACTCTAACCACTAGGCCACTGAGTAGGTGTATATAGGTATATAAAATATAATACTGATAGAAAACATAAATAATCGCTTTATTATCGGATCACAGCCCCTGAATCGAAATAGTCGAATCGTGAGATGCCCAAAGATTCCCACCTCCAGTCATGCCAAGTAAGATTTGAAAAGTTACTTGGTCTTGGTTCTTATGACTTCGAATATGAATGAATAAACTTCAATTGTCCTCATCCAATCAGAGGCATTATGTCAGGGGCGTGAAAACATGAAATATTCACCATGCAGTTAAAAAGGGGGGGGAAGGTTCAATGTTATGATTTATAACCATGAAACATTCTCAAATGATTGGCCAAGTCGTTAACACTAAATGACAAGGTCCCTCTCTGCGTGCAAACCTGCTAACATGCCTCCGTCACAGCGTAGTAAACAAAGGATCCTCTCTAAAGCCGAGAGAGTAAATCAGCGTGACGTGTGATATGATCGCTGAGGAGCTGCCATTTTCTTCATTTCAAACACTATCTCTTTATCCCCGCCCTTGCTGCTGAAAGCCAGCACTGTTTACTGTCAGATGGCTATCGTAATTCATCACAGTTCAATTGGAGTTCAGGACAAACACTTCACATGCTTGCTGCTCAGTGGAAATGATGGCCGGGAGAAGATTAAAAAAAACACACGCCGAGTTTGGACGTGTGCATGGTGAACGCACACGATAAAGACTCCATTATTGACTCGCTTTGCCATGAAACCATGTTTATCATCTTGCATGAAGTGTGTGGTCACAGGACTACATCACTTGTTGGAGGGGGGGAAACGCTGAGAGGTCCCGCCAACAGGTCCCTCAAGAGGCTTGTTGTAATGTCAAAATATTATGCGAATAAAGCCACAATATTAGGAGAATAACATTGGATTATTATGTGAATATAGTCAAAATATTACATTAACAAAGTTGTTTTTTGGGAGAATCCAATTTGGATTTTGACAAGAATAAAGTTGAAATATTAGGAAGGGGGGAAAAATTGAAATTTAAAGGACAACAAATGTGAAATAATATGCAAATAAATTAATTTTAAGAGAATAAAGTTGAACATATTGGGACAAAGTTAAAATTTAAAGAGAACATATAAGGAATACATTTGTGTAATACAATTAAGTAGTAAAGGAACAAAGTCAGAATTTTAGGGGGGAAAATCTTACTATTACAAGAATAAATATATTCTGATTTTTTTTTTTCAGAAAATGTCGCTTCATTCTCATTTTTTAAAAAGTTTTACAAGATAAAATAAAACTTGGAAAAATGTCAAATACAGGAAATAATTGATAATGTACAGTATAGGCCAAAATAATTATTATAGTATTTCAATTGTTTTCAGATTTAGACTTTATTCATACAAATGTTGTTGACTTTTGATATTTTTTTTGTGTTTTTAATATATTTATCATATAAGTACAGTACATATTTATTTTGTATACAGTGCAGGCCAAAAGTTTGGACACCCCTTCTCCTCATTCAATAAGTTTTCTTTTTTTTCATGACTATTTACATTGTAGATCGTCACTGAAGGCATCAAAACTATGACACTTGTGAAGTGAAAACCCTTACAGGTGACTACCTCTTGAAGCACATCGAGAGAATGTCAAGAGTGTGCAAAGCAGTAATCAGAGCAAAGGGTGGCTATTTTGAAGAAACTAGAATATAAAACATGTTTTCAGTCAATTCACCTTTTTTTTGTTAAGTACATAACTCCTCATAGTTTTGATGCCTCCAGTGACAATCTACAATGTAAATAGTCATGAAAATAAAGAAAACGCATTGAATGAGAAGAAGGTGTGTCCAAACTTTGGCCTGTATTGTATATAAAATAAACGTATACCGTATTTATATAATACTTATATTCGTAAAACAAAAAAATTATCAAAAGTCAACTACATTTGTATGAATAAAGTCTAAATCTGAAAACAATTGAAATACTATAAGAATACAAATGAAAGTCTAAAAGTTTTAAGTGTGTAAACACATTATTTTGCCAGGAAAATATGTGGAAAGAGCTTTAGTGTGTTGTAATTTATAGTGTTTACCCGTCCTGATACTTCTATGGTTATGCTTTAATAATTACGTTTTAAAAATAACAAACCTTTAACCTTTGGACCGCCTTAAAACTACAAAACAAATGTCTAAAATTTTGTTTGCAAAGTCCTTGTTGCAACGTCCCCATCTTTGTTTGAAGCACAGCGTGACGGCGGCCCTTCAACCCCATTTTCCAGAAGCTTAAACCTGGTTGTTTGATGAAGGCTTATCCCTCAGCTGACATATTATGGTTGGACAGGCCTCTGGCTGAGCCAAAAGAACAAGCTACGCCGCGGATTAGCCTACACACTCGTGCTAATGCAGTCAAACTGTCAGGCAGATCAAAGCCACTCACTCCAGATTAAGACCAATTAAAGCGCAACACAAAATTAATAGATGACACACACACACACACGCACACACACACACACCTGCATGAACAGTGGCTGGCTTTGTTCCCCGTGCCGTTTATTAATTACGACAAACAAAACACTTTGCTTTGCCATGTTGACGCCGCACTCGCAACCTTTGTGTCGACGCATGTGTCCAAATGCTGACATGACAGCTATGATTGCCGCCTCTAATGGAGCAATTGGAAATAATTGGCACTTGAAGGCCACATTAGCATTAATACGGCTTTGATTTGTGACTGTTGCGTGATGCGCACCTTCTACATTTTGGGAGCGAGCCGCTTCTGTGGTTACGACCCAGGTTGCATTTTCTATTATTAGCGGTGTTTTTCTTTGTTAAAGGGGAACATTATCACCAGACCTATGTAAGCGTCAATATATACCTTGATGTTGCAGAAAAAAGACCATACGTTTTTTTAACCGATTTCCGAACTCTAAATGGGTGAATTTTGGCGAATTAAACGCCTTTCTATTATTCGCTCTCGGAGCGATGACATCACAACGTGACGTCACATCGGAAAGCAATCCGCCATTTTCTCACTTTCGTCGGTGTGTTGTCGGAGGGTGTAACAACACCAACAGGGACGGATTCAAGTTGCACCAGTGGCCCAAAGATGCGAAAGTGGCAAGAAATTGGACGAAATGTGTTCAAAATACGAGGGTGTGGGGAAAGCCGACGAAATAATCAGTCGTTTGTTCCGCACACTTTACCGACGAAAGCTATGCTACGACAGAGATGGCAAGAATGTGTGGATATCCTGCGACACTCAAAGCAGATGCTGACATCAACTCCAAAACTGGACAGATCAGCTTTCAGGAAAAGAGAGCGGATGAGGGTATGTCTACAGAATATAGGGAATAAGAGGTAGAAAATGGATGGATGGATTATACATAAACTGTGTTTACCAATAATTTAGCTTAAAAACATTTATTTTTTTCAATCATTCGAGTACATTCGGGTAGTCTTGTGTAATGCAGTATTTTGTGTGTATTTAGGTATGGTTAACCTGAGTGCTGAAATCGTGGAAAAATATATGTTCTTAGCGCGCCTGAAATGGGCTGTCTGCACTCTCAAAGTGCATGTTGTTGCCAAATGTATTTCATATGCTGTAAACCTAGTTCATAGTTGTTAGTTTCCTTTAATGCCAAACAAACACATACCAATCGTTGGTTAGAAGGCGATCGCCGAATTCGTCCTCGCTTTCTCCCGTGTCGCTGGCTGTCGTGTCGTTTTCGTCGGTTTCGTTTGCACACGGTTCAAACCGATATGGCTTAATAGCTTCAGTTTCTTTTTCAATTTCGTTTTCGCTACCTGCCTCCACACTACAACCATCCGTTTCCCGTATTTTCCGCACCATTAGCCGCACCTAAAAACCACAAATTAATTAATTAATTTAACCCGGTGCGCTTTATATATGGATAAATATTAAGATTAATTTTCATAAAGTTTCGATCTCGCAACTTAGGTAAACAGCCGCCATCTTTTTTCCCGGTAGAACAGGAAGCGCTTCTTCTTCTACGCAAGCAACCGCCAAGGTAAGCACCCGCCCCCATAGAACAGGAAGCGCTTCTTCTTCTACTGTAAGCAACCACCCGCCCCCGGAAGAAGAAGAAAAAACGCGCGGATATCACCGTACGTTTCATTTCCTGTTTACATCTGTAAAGACCACAAAATGGCTCCTACTAAGCGACAAGGATCCCGTTCATGAAAAGACGCAATCTCTCCATCCGCACACGGATTACTACCGTATTTCACAGCAACTGATATTCCTGTGAACCGCACTGTGGAACGGGAGCACGTACGGTGAATATTCGCACCACAGGGAATGAGAAGTCATCCTTCACTGTGGTTCTAGCTTGCCATGCTAACTTCCACCCATGGTGATATTCAAAAGGAAGACCTTGCCAAAAGAGACCTTTCTAGCCGGCGTCATCATAAAAGCTAACTCGAAGGGATGGATGAAGAAAAGATGAGCGAGTGGTTAAGGTAAGTTTAAGTTTACGCGAAGAGGCCGGGTGGCTTTTTTCACGCAGCTCTGTCCATGTTGATATACGTATGTTTGTGATTGCACATTTGCGTACATTTTGGGAGTGAACAGAGTTGTTAGAACGCTGGTTTTTAATATATTATTAAAGTTTGACTGACCTATCTGACTGTTTTTTTGACATTCCTTTAGCGCAGTTAGATGCGGCTTACAACACGGGGCGGCTTATTGGTGGACAAAGTTTTGAAATATGCCGTTCATTGAAGGCGCGGCTTTTAACCCAGGGCGCCTTATGATGCGGAAAATACGGTACATGCGTAATCTGTTGAATCGCTTAAGCCGCTGAAATCCGAGTCTGAATCCGAGCTAATGTCGCTATAATTTGCTGTTCTATCCGCCATGTTTGTTTGTATTGGCATCACTGTGTGACGTCACAGGAAAATGGACGGGTGTTTATAACGATGGTTAAAATCAGGCACTTTGAAGCTTTTTTTAGGGATATTGCGTGATGGGTAAAATTTTGAAAAAAACTTCGAAAAATAAAATAAGCCACTGGGAACTGATTTTTAATGGTTTTAACCCTTCTGAAATTGTGATAATGTTCCCCTTTAACGTCTTTACAACAGCGTTCATGTTCCGTTAGACTTACCATGAATAATTATAGCAGCAGCAGAAAATGACCACGCTCAAAAGGTGGCACACTTCAGAAAACGACTAGCAGCAATGTGTGAGGCAAAACAAAACAAACTCGACACAATTTTCTTGTGCTTTCTCAAGTCGCAACTGTCGGCAGTTCCACATTTGATGAAAATGACTGTTTTACGCTGTACTTGGGCGCGGGAACTCTTTTTGTTTACAATCAAAGAAACCCAACAAAAGAGCTAGTTTCTGTCTGCGTAGTTTCCATCCATCCATCCATTTTATTCCGCTTATCCAAGGTCGGGTCGCGGGGGCAGCAGCCTAAGCAGGGAAGCCCAGACTTTCCTCTCCCTAGCCACTTCATCCAGCTTTTCCCGGGGGATCCAGAGGCGTTTCCAGGCCAGCCGGGAGACAGTCTTCCCAACGTGTCCTGGGTCTTCCCCCGTGGCCTCCTACCGGTCGGACGTGCCATAAACACCTCCCTAGGGAGGCGTTCGGGTGGCATCCTGACCAGATGCCCGAACCACCTCATCTGGCTCCTCTCGATGTGGAGGAGCAGCGGCTTTACTTTGAGCTCCTCCCAGATGACAGAGCTTCTCACCCTATCTCTAAGGGAGAGCCCCGCCACCCGGTGGAGGAAACTCATTTCGGCCGCTTGTACCCGTGATCTTGTCCTTTCGGTCGGAACCCAAAGGTGAGGATGGGAACGTAGAACGACCGATAAATTGAGAGATTTGCCTTCCGGCTCAGCTCCTTCTTCACCACAACAGATCAATACAGCGTCCGCATCAGTGACGTGCGGTGACTGGAGGCAGGTGAGGCGGGGCCTCACCTGCCATCATGGAAAGAAAAAAAATGTAAAAAGAAAAAAAATTAATTAAATTGTTTTATGTATTCATGGATTGTACTATAAAGTTATTTTCCATTTAACTTCACCAGTTTTCGATTATTTTTATTCAAAATCGCTGAATTTTCACATTTGCAGTTCAAATACTGAGAAGAGACGGTGCGGTGAACAGCAGCCAGTTGAGGCACGTCACTCAGTTGTGCCTCAACATGGATTGCGGACTCGGCTAACTGCTGGCCTGCTGTGCAGTGAGACCGTATTGCTATATTAACTATATTATACATTTCCATAGTTTAGTTAGCTGAGGTATATAATGTACAGTGTATTTTGTCAACAACTGTATGTGTGTAACGTATTTCTGGTGCTGAGCAATCATAAAACTGCTGCGAAGACGCACTGTGTGAGACTCGCAGTAATCCCGCCTCCTGGTGCCGGTAATGCACCCCCGCCGCAGAATGCACCCCCCGACGAGAGCGCCACACCAACCAAAGCCCACACCCAAACCCTCCACGTGCAAGACCGAATCCACCCAAAAAAAGTCACTTAACAAGAAGCCAAAAAGTGCAAAAACAACATTGCTCGCGCCGGAGGAGCCGTGAACGACTGCAGGGACACAACATTAGGTACACCTGCAGACTGCAGCACGGATTTCATATTTTATTCATTCACAACTCCTCCAACACGAACACCACTGTTCCCGCACTTATAAGTAAAGGTAAGACCATAATAACGTTTTTTTAATTAAATGTGCTTTTTTGTGTGCTACAGTTTGTATGTGTAAAGTTAAAGTTAAGTTAAAGTACCAATGATTGTCACACACACACTAGGTGTGGTGAAATTTGTCCTCTGCATTTGACCCATCCCTTGATCACTCCCTGGGATGTGAGGGGAGCAGTGGGCAGTTTTGGTGATTTAACCCCCAATTCCAAGCCTTGATGCTGAGTGCCAAGCAGGGAAGAATGCTGGTATGAGCTTTTAAACATAACCCGTTAACTGCTGCCAATCAAATGGTGAATAAGATAATCTTTAGGGTTCATATGTTTGTAAATCTGACTGTGATGAAGTCAGTGCCTCACCAGCCATCAACCTCACCGCACGTCACTGGTCCGCATTACTGAATACGCCACGCCGATCCGCCTGTCGATCTCACGATCCACTCTTCCCTCACTCGTGAACAAGTGAAGTGAAGTGAAGTGAATTATATTTATATAGCGCTTTTCTCTAGTGACTCAAATCGCTTTACATAGTGAAACCCAATATCTAAGTTACATTTAAACCAGTGTGGGTGGCACTGGGAGCAGGTGGGTAAAAGTCTTGCCCAAGGACACAACGGCAGTGACTAGGACGGCGAAAGCGGGGATCGAACCTGGAACCCTCAAGTTGCTGGCACAGCCACTCTACCAACCGAGCTATACCGTGTAGTTTGCTCAACTTTATTTTCAAATTGTTACAACTTTTCTCCCACAACCATATTCTGGTCAAGTTGCAACGTCTGTCCGATAAAACTGTAGCTTTGTCCTTGTAATGCTTCTAGGTTAGATAGGTAGGTTAGACTTTATTTATCCCACTTCTATGCAGCTACAAAAGTGAAACAACAACAAAAACAAAACAGAAAGACCATCTGGCCTCTGCGGTGCTCTAGGCCACCGCCTGCTGGGGGGGGGCAGCATGACCAGAGACAGGAATAGACTCAACAAAGCAGCCGAAAGAGTCGACTGCGTCCTAGGTTGCCCACTAGCCTAGGACGCGCGGGTGACTGAGAATCCGTCCCGAGAGACTGACCTCGGATTTCCACTGGATGCGGAACGGCTGCTGACTGAAACAACCAAGGAACAGCACCGCCATCCACAGTCCGGCAATCCCCAGCGTCGTTCTGTTGGGGCTCTGTACTGCAGCAAAATAGCTCAAACTTTTACAAGATCTCACGAATCCTTCGGCAATCTTGAGAGAAACAGTTTATTCTGTCTTTCTAGAGGTGCAGAAGAAAATAAACTTGGTCCTGCCATCATTAACAGGTGCTGAACAGCAACAAAGACGAACGACAGTTTTGCCTTCAATCAATCAATCAATCAAAGTTTATTTATATAGCCCTTAATCACAAGTGTCTCAAAGAGCTGCACAAGCCACAACGACATTCTCGGCTCAGATCCCACATCAGGGCAAGAAAAAACTCAACACAATGGGAAAAATTATAAACGCCTTGATAAATAACTTAATTTTTTGCAGCAAGCAACAATACAATAGTGACATCATCCCTGCCGAGCAGTCACAACAACCACTCCCCTGCTTTACCTGTCACCATATCAGCTGGTAGTTGACACAGGTCCCTGTATCTCCATTTTTCTGCCTGGGATAGGCCTGGATATTACTCTTTAATTTGTGTCAACAAGTTGAAAATACGTCCGGAAACCTTTGATGAGTTGACTTCATGTCTGTCACCGCCCATTAGGACGTTTCAAAGTGTAAAATACAATCCACCTTATTTTACTTTGAAAGTAAACGTTGCCGTGGCCAAAAGGCTCCCCCAGGGCAGATCCAAAAATTCATTAAAAAAGCACCGCAGAAGTCACGGAATTGCCACCTCTTGTTATGCAGTCTCAAATAGGCCCAAACCAAAAGGCAAAATACACATGGAAACAAAATGAGGATACACAGGAGCACAGATTTCCTACAACCAGCCGCCACTACGGCGGTGCAATCTTGAAAAAAAAAAGGGAACAATTTAACAATAATTATTGCCAAACTATGACTTCCTCAAAAGGTCCAGTTGTTCTGTTAGCATAAAATTATGACTTTTTCCACACAAAATTTTGACTTTTTTCCACGCTGGTTATGTTAGCACTTTTTTCTTGACTTTATTCTCCTCGTTATGTCATTTTTTCATGTAAAAAGATAATTTTATTTGGAATGTTATTACTTTTTCCCCATAAATGTAGAACTTTTTTTGTGTAATGTTACTTTTTTTTTCCTGGTTAAATGTCAACTATTGTTATATTATAGTTACAATTGTTTTCCACCAAACAAATGACATTTTGCTTATAGATTTATCTCCTCATAATACAACTTCATTATCGCAAACTTATGACCGTTTTTATGTTGTCATCACTTGAGACTTTAGCGAATTAGCTCAGCAAGCAAGCACGTTTAGCTTTTTCTTTGGCTTTTCTGTGTTTTTCTTGAAAAATCTTGAAAAAAAGGGAACAATTTAACAATAATTATTGCCAAACTATGACTTCCTCAAAAGGTCCAGTTGTTCTGTTAGCAAAAGATTATGACTTTTTCCACACAAAATCTTGACTTTTTTTCCATGCTGGTTATGTTAGCACTTTTTTCTTGACTTTATTCTCCTCATTTTGTTTCTCATGATGTCATTTCTTCATGTAAAAAGATAATTTTATTTGGAATATTATTACTTTTTCCACATAAATGTACAACCTTTTATGTGTGATGTTACTTTTTTTTCCCTGGTTAAATGCCAACTATTAACATATTGTTACAACTGCTTTCCACCAAAAAAAATGACATTTTGCTTATAGATTTATCTCCTCATAATACAACTTCATTATCGCAAACTTATGACCGTTTTTATGTTGTTATCACTTGAGACTTTATCAATTTAGCTCAGCAAGCAAGCAAGTTTGGCTTTTTCTTTGGCTTTTCTGTGTTTTTCTTGAAAAATCTTGAAAAAAGGGAACAATTTAACAATAATTATTGCCTAACTATGACTTTCTCAAAAGGTACAGTTGTTCTGTTAGCATAAGATTATGACTTTTTCCACAGAAAATCTTGACTTTTTTCCATGCTGGTTATGTTAGCACTTTTTTCTTGACTTTATTCTCCTCATTTTGTTGCTCATGATGTCATTTTTTCATGTAAAAAGATAATTTTATTTGGAATATTATTACTCTTCCCACATAAATGTACAACCTTTTATGTATGATGTTACTTTTTTTTTCCTGGTTAAATGTCAACTATTCTCATATTGTTACAATTGTTTTCCACCAAAAAAATGACATTTTGCTTATAGATTTATCTCCTCATAACACAACTTCATTATCGCAAACCTATGACTGTTTTTACGTTGTTATCACTTGAGACTTTAGCGATTTAGCTCAGCAAGCAAGCAAGTTTGGCTTTTTCTTTGGTTTTTCTGTGTTTTTCTTGTTATAGAGATGTCCAATAATATCGGACTGACGATACTATCGGACGATAAATGCTTTAAAATGTAATATCGAAAAATTATCGGTACCGGTTTCAAAATTATCGGTATCGTTTTCAAAAAGTAAAATGTATGACTTTTTAAAACGCCGCTGTGTACACGGACGTAGGGAGAAATACAGAGCGCCAATAAACCTTAAAGGCACTGCCTTTGCGTGCCGGCCCAGTCACAAGTGAATGCAAAGCATACTTAGTCAACAGCCATACAGGTCACACTGAGGGTGGCCGTATAAAAAACTTTAACACTGTTACAAATATGCGCCACACTGTGAACCCACACCAAACAAGAATGACAAACACATTTCGGGAGAACATCCGCACCGTAACACAACAGAACAAATACCCAGAACCCCTTGCAGCACTAACTCTTCCGGGACGCTACAATATACACCCCCCCGGTACCCCTACCTCCTACCTCAACCCCGCCCCCCGCCCACCTCAACCTCCTCATGCTCTCTCAGGGAGAGCATGTCCCAAATTCCAAGATGCTGTTTTGAGGCATGTTAAAAAAAAATAATGCACTTTGTGACTTCAATAATAAATATGGCAGTGCCATGTTGGCATTTTTTTTCCATAACTTGAGTTGATTTATTTTGGAAAACCTTGTTACATTGTTTAATGCATCCAGCGGGGCATCACTACAAAATTAGGCATAATAATGTGTTAATTCCACGACTGTATATATCGGTATCGGTTGATATCGGAATCGGTAATTAAGAGTTGGACAATATCGGAATATCGGCAAAAAAGCCATTATCGGACATCTCTAATAAAACCCCCAAATTGTACCAGTGACCAGAGATGACAAGCATCCTTCGTTCGACTTTATTGTACATTCTACTATGGAAAAATAACAAAAAACATGCTAATCTGAATCGTATCAACTAAACCATCTGTGAGGAGGTTTTGGACCTATTTAGGGGAGCTAGGCTTCGGGTGTCAGCAGATTCCTGTCACAAGTGAAATGAAAGTGTGCAGTTTTAGAATAAAATCTGGAATCCATGCACATGTCTAAGATAGCTTAGCCACCGCAGACCTCGTAGAACCCAAAGCCGTGTGTTACCGGATCAAAAAACCACCACATTTTTGGCCATCTGAGCCTGGAGAGCGAGCGTCACAAACAGCTGACTCCTTGCTGAGGCCGCTGTTATGCTGAAGGGGTTCACGGCCTCACTCATTACAATAACGCAAACATCCCAGCGAGGCATCTGAACCGCAGCTGGCCAGCTAGTCTGCAGGTCAACAGACGGCCAACGCAAGCTGATCAAGGCGTCGGTCGGCTCTTGACAGAGCGATGAAAGATGGCGGTGTAGCGATATAACCGTTTTTAACATCGGCCTTTTTTGTTCGTGTCTGGATAATAGTGTTTGTACTCTGTGGTTGCCGAAGCATGAATAAACATAGCAGGATCACAACATTACAACACTCAAATGGTTGCGTACTTTAGACGTGTTAGACCAGGAGTGTCAAACATACGGCCCCGCAAAGGTTTAATCCATCCCGCGGTCCGCAAGATGGGCTTGCTAAGTATAAAAGTGAGCTGCATTTTTTTTAATGAAAAAAGTTCTAAATAAATCCACTGTCTGTCACAATAGCAATTTTGTTAGGCAAGCACACGGTTTATAGCGGGGCCAAGCAAGTATGCCAAGCAAGAGGTACACCGTGGCTGCGGCTCCTCCCCCTCGACATACATAACCCAAAACCAGTGAAGTTGGCACGTTGTGTAAATGGTACATAAAAACAGAATACAATGATTTGCAAATAATTGTCAACTTACATTCAATTGAATAGACAAGATACTTAACGTTCGAACTGGTAAACGTTATTTTTTGAAAATATTAGCTAATTTGGAGTTGATGCCTGCAACATGCTTCAAAAAAGCTGGCACATATGGCAAAAAAGACCAAGAAAGTTGAAGAATGCTCATCAAATAAATGATAAATGGGTTATACTTGTATAGCGCTTTTCTACCTTCAAGGTACTCAAAGCGCTTTGACAGTATTTCCACATTCATCCATTCACACACACATTCACACACTGATGGCGGGAGCTGCCATGCAAGGCGCTAACCAGCAGCCATCAAGAGCAAGGGGTGAAGTGTCTTGCCCAAGGACACAACAGAAGTGACTAGGATGGTAGAAGGTGGGGATTGAACCCCAGTAACCAGCAACCCTCCGATTGCTGGCACGGCCACTCTACCAACTTCACCACGCCGTCCCACGCCGTCAAACACTTATTTGGAACATCCCACAGGTGAACAGGCTAACTGGGAACAGGTGGGTGCCATGATTGGCTATAAAAGCAGCTTCCATGAAATGCTCAGTCATTCACAAACAAGGATGGGGCGAGGGTCACCACTTTGTGAACAAATGCGTGAGCAAAATTGTCGAACAGTTTAAGAACAACATTTCTCAACCAGCTATTGCAACAAATTTAGAGATTTCACCATCTATGGTCCGTAATATCATCAAAAGGTTCAGAGAAACTGGAGAAATCACTGCACGTAAGCGATGATATTACGGACTTTCGATTCCTCAGGCGGTACTGCATCAAAAAGCGACATCAGTGTGTAAAGGATATCACCACATGGGCTTAGGAACCCTTCAAAAAAAACACTGTCAGTAAGTACAGTTGGTCACTACATCTGTAAATGCAAGTTAAAACTCAACTATGCAAAGCGAAAGCCATTTGTCAACAACACCCATAAACGCCGCCGGCTTCGCTGGGCCCGAGCTCATCTAAGATGGACTGATGCAAAGTGGAAAAGTGTTCTGTCATTTCAAATTGTTTTTGGAAACTGTGGATGTCGTGTCCTCCGGAACAAAGAGAAAAAGGACCATCCGGATTGTTACAGGCGCAAAGTTCAAAAGCCAGCATCTGTGATGGTATGGGGGTGTATTAGTGCCCAAGGCATGGGTAACTTACACATCTGTGAAGGCACTATTATTACCTGTATGTACCAAAGGTACATCTAAGCAACGTGATAATGGACGCCCCTGCTTATTTCAGCAAGACAATGCCAAGCCACGTGTTACCACAGTGTGGCTTCATAGTAAAAGAGTGCAGGTACTAGTCTGGCCTGCCTGTAGTCCAGACCTGTCTTCCATTGAAAATGTGTGTCGCATTATGAAGCATAAGCGGGGGGTGTATATTGTAGCGTCCCAGAGTTAGTGCTGCAAGGGGTTCTGGGTATTTGTTCTGTTGTGTTTATGTTGTGTTACGGTGCGGATGTTCTCCCCGAAATGTGTTTGTCATTCTTGTTTGGTGTGGGTTCACAGTGTGGCGCATATTTGTAACAGTGTTAAAGTTGTTTATACGGCCACCCTCAGTGTGACCTGTATGGCTGCATGCGTCGCATTCACTTGTGTGTGTGTGAAAAGCCGTAGATATTATGTGACTGGGCCGGCACGCAAAGGAAGTGCCTTTAAGGTTTATTGGCGCTCTGTACTTCTCCCTACGTCCGCGTACACAGCGGCGTTTTAAAAAGTAAAAAATGTAACTTTTTGAAACAGATACCGATAATTTCCGATATTACATTTTAAAGCATTTATCGGCCGATAATATCGGCAGTCCGATATTATCAGACATCTCTAACAAAAATATATCCCCAGTTATTATGCAATATATCAATAATCAGTGTATGGAATTGTGAAGTACACGGAGATTGACAGCCCTACACACAATAAAATCAAAGGTCCCAGCGAGGCATCTGAACCGCAGCTGTCCAGATAGGCTGCAAGGTCACGGGGCGGCCAACGGAGGCTGATCAAGGCCTCAGCTCTTGACAGCGGGATGAATGATGGCGGCAGAGATGCCAAAACTATAAATTTCCTCCCACGCTGACCCCAAAAGCTCCTTCAAAAGTTTGTTTACATTTTCACATCGCGCCTAGCCTAGAACGACAATGTCAAAATGGACCTCCAGACGGGGTGAAATAGCGATTGCGGTGTGCGCGCTGTAAAACACACGACGCCAGGAACGTACATCCCGCTCCGTCCACTGAAAGGATCTTTCATTAACTTGTCGCTCCTCGTTACTGGCCGCGAACGCCGCGCTGGAGACACGGGGCGCAGTGTGGAAAGCCTCTCTTCAAAATATCGCTTTGCAAACGCTAATGAGCACATTTTGGTTTTCCTTTCAAATCTGGAGGCAGACAAAATTTTTATACGGGGAAAGTAAATAGGTTTAGCGCCCGGCGGTCAACTTTCCAAAGGGCTACGCAGAGCGCTGCCTTTGATGTGGGCCGTCGGGAGTCAACTATGTTTGGACAGTCACGAGGTGAGGCTGCCAGGCTTTTCAACTGCTCTGGAGGACGCAACCCACAGCGGAGCAGCAAACGCATAAGAATCCCTCTGTCCTCGGGCGGGACACAAACTATCAAGCGGGAGAATGCGAGCGAGAACCACAGGATATTTATTCTCGCGCAGGCCCGGAGGCTAGCAAAACAAGAGCTGCTGAAACAGAGGAGATGACTGCAGCGTGATTTTCATTACCAAACGCGAGCAGAGATCCCCGGCAAAACATTTTCTATTTTTGATCCACTGCAATTAGTGCCGTGGAAAATAAAAGCAGATGGGATTTAAGGAGCCGATAGCTCATTTCAAACAACAAAATGTGCTCAAGTTATTTCTGAGGGAAGGCAATCTGTCAAAGGTGGGATATTTTGGCAGTTCACATACCGCCGCCGAGATCACAGAAAGTCCGAATTCTGCTTGCAATTACCAGCAAAAGGTCCTTGGATGGCGAGCAGTCGACCATTAATCCTACTTCTGGCCTGTGGTGTCAAAAAAAAAAAAAAAGACTACCGTCTTCTTTGCCGCGCTGGGCCAAAAACACACCGGGTGGAGTAAATGTTGGCATTTTTAACATAATTAGCTTGGTGACGTAACACTTCATTGAAAGATAATTGGAAGATAATGATAATCAATATAATGATAATGATATTGATAATCAATATGTCAAAGCATGCTGGGATGAAAAACCTAATGTAGTTTTTAGACAATGTAATTTACAGTGGATAGAACATCAATAATGCTACACAGGATGTACTATTCACGGTGGCAGAGGGGTTAGTGCATCTGCCTCACAATACGAAGGTCCTGAGTAGTCTTGGGTTCAATCCCGGGCTCGGGATCTTTCTGTGTGGAGTTTGCATGTTCTCCCCGTGACTGCGTGGGTTCCCTCCGGGTACTCCGGCTTCCTCCCACTTCCAAAGACATGCACCTGGGGATAAGTTGATTGGCAACACTAAAATTGGCCCTAGTGTGTGGATGTGAGTGTGAATGTTGTCTGTCTGTCTGTGTTGGCCCTGCGATGAGGTAGCGACTTGTCCAGGGTGTACCCCGCCTTCCGCCCAATTGTAGCTGAGATAGGCTCCAGCGCCCCCCGCGACCCCAAAGGGAATAAGCGGTAGAAAATGGATGGATGGAAGGATGTACTATTATTAGCCTTTATTTAACCAGGTAAAATCCCATTGAGATCAAAGATCTCTTTTCCAAGGGAGACCTGGCCAAGAGGGCAGCAGCAAGGTTACATTAAAAACAGTAAACAAATACATAAAACATCACATTTACAACATTAAAACTTGCTCACATGACACATGTGCATACAGACAAGGTAGACTGCAGTCCTTTCACAGAAGCTTTAAACTCATTCAACGTAACTAGGGTTTGAAGTTTAATGTTCGATTGTAGGTTATTCCAAGCCTTCGGTGCTGAAAACCTAAATGCTTTCTTGCCCAGTTCAGTTCTTACTTTGGGGACGACAAATTGCAGAACATTCATTGAACGAAGATTGTGACTTCCTTGTTTCTTTGTTAAAAGACAAGACGGATAAGATGGAGTGATACCCAGAATGGTTTTGTAGATGAAAACATACCAATGATTGAGGCGTCGAGCACATAAAGATGTCCAGTTAACCATTGAGTATAACACACAATGGTGAGTAAGGGGAGCGCAGTTGGTGATGAATCTCAGTGACCCGTGGTACACACTATCCAGCTTGTGGAGACAACCAGCAGTAGCATTCATGTACAACACATCTCCATAGTCAATAACAGGTAAAAAGGTTGTTTCCACCAATTTCTGTTTCACAGTAAAAGAAAAGCAAGACTTGTTTCTATAATAAAATCCCAGTAAAAGTTTCAGTTTTTTTACAACAGTGTACACAGACCAATCGAAAGCAGGGGTTATTCATTTATTTAAAGACCTACTGAAATGCGATTTTCTTATTTAAACGGGGATAGCAGGTCCATTCTATGTGTCATACTTGATCATTTCGTGATATTGCCATATTTTTGATGAAAGAATTTAGTAGAGAACATCGACGATAAAGTTCGCAACTTTTGGTCGCTGATAAAATAGCCTTGCTTCTACCGGAAGTAGCCGACGAGTAGCGTGACGTCACAGGTTGTGGAGCTCCTCACATCTGCACATTGTTTACAATCATGGCCACTAGCAGCGAGAGCGATTCGGACCGAGAAAGCGACGATTTCCCCATTAATTTGAGCGACGATGAAAGATTCGTGGATGAGGAAAGTGAAAGTGAAGGACTAGAGGGCGGTGGGAGCGATTCAGATAGGGAAGATGCTGTGAGAGGCGGGTGGGACCTGATATTCAGCTGGGAATGACTAAAACAGTAAATAAACACAAGACATATATATACTCTATTAGCCACAACACAACCAGGCTTATATTTAATATGCCACAAATTAATCCCGCATAACAAACACCTCCCCCCTCCTGTCCATATAACCCGCCAATACAACTCAAACACCTGCACAACACACTCAATCCCACAGCCCAAAGTACCGTTCACCTCCCCAAAGTTCATACAGCACATATATTTCCCCAAAGTCCCCAAAGTTACATACGTGGCATGCACATAGCGGCACGCACGTACGGGCAAGCGATCAAATGTTTGGAAGCCGCAGCTGCATGCGTACTCACGGTACCGCGTCTGCTATCCATCGCAAAGTCCTCCTGGTAAGAGTCTCTGTTGTCCCAGTTCTCCACAGGCCAATGGTAAAGCTTGACTGTCATCTTCTGGGAATGTAAACGATGAAACACCGGCTGTGTTATCCGGCACAACAGTCAAGGGGTGCATTCTACGGCGGGGGTGCGTTATCCAGCACAACACCTGCCGCAATACACCGCTTCCCACCTACAGCTTTCTTCTTTGCTGTCTCCATTGTTCATTGAACAAATTGCAAAAGATTCACCAACACAGATGTCCAGAATACTGTGGAATTTTGCGATGAAAACAGACGACCTAATAGCTGGCCACTATGCTGTCCCAAAATGTCCTCCACAATCCGTGACGTCACGCGCTGACGTCATCATACCGAGACGTTTTCAGCAGGATATTTCGCGCGAAATTTAAAATTGCACTTTAGTAAGCTAACCCGGCCGTATTGGCATGTGTTGCAATGTTAAGATTTCATCATTGATATATAAACTATCAGACTGCGTGGTCGGTAGTAGTGGGTTTCAGTAGGCCTTTAATCTCTGCGCCAATGTCTCACTGAAGCAAACCAATAATAAATCAAATAAGTCTTACTTTTCATGCTACGTGTGTCCATTTCCTTGAGGAAATGTGTTCATTGCATGATATCCAACCGTGCAGAACCTGCCTTCTTCACAAAGGCAAATTCCTCTGTCCGTTCATCCTGAAATGTACGCTACTCGTCATCTTCTTTTCAAAAAAGGTTTTCAATATTTGATTGAAAAGCAGGGCGTTTACTTCTTGACCTGACAACAATGGTACTGTGATTTGTTCCTTGTGTTCTTATGCTTTCTGAGCTCACTATGGTCACCGCTCGCTGTGTATATCCTATTAAGTGAGACCTACACTGTTACAGTGTCCATTTCTCAGATTATATAATTGTTGATGACTGAAGTATGCTGATAGCAACCCAACCTAACCTCCTCTTTCCGTCCCAACCCCCTCCACATCCCACCCCCCGGATTGTAAATAATGTAAATATTTCAATGTATATACCGTATTTTTCGGAGTATAAGTCGCTCTGGAGTATAAGTCGCACCGGCCGAAAATGCATAATAAAGAAGGAAAAAAAACATATATAAGTCGCACTGGAGTATAAGTCGCATTTTTTGGGGAAATGTATTTGATAAAAGCCAACACCAAGAATAGACATTTGAAAGGCAATTTGAAATAAATAAAGAATAGTGAACAACAGGCTGAATAAGTGTACGTTATATGATGTATAAATAACCAACTGAGAACGTGCCTGGTATGTTAACGTAACATATTATGGTAAGAGTCATTCAAATAACTATAACATACAGAACATGCTATACGTTTACCAAACAATCTGTCACTCCTAATCGCTAAATCCCATGAAATCTTATACGTCTAGTCTCTTACGTGAATGAGCTAATAATATTATTTGATATTTTACGGTAATGTGTTAATAATTCCACACATAAGTCGCTCCTGAGTATAAGTCGCACCCCCGGCCAAACTATGAAAAAAGCTGCGACTTATAGTCCGAAAAATACGGTACTCTGATGATTAACTTGTGTGATGACTGTATTATGCTAATAGTATATATTTGTACCATGAATTGATTAACGTGAACCCCGACTTAAACAAGTTGAAAAACGTATTCGGGTGTTACCATGTAGTGGTGAATTGTACGGAATATGTACTGTACTGTGCAATCTACTAATAAAAGTTTAAAGGGGAACATTATCACAATTTCAGAAGGGTTAAAACCATTAAAAATCAGTTCCCAGTGGCTTATTTTATTTTTCGAAGTTTTTTTCAAAATTTTACCTATCACGCAATATCCCTAAAAAAAGCTTCAAAGTGCCTGATTTTAACCATCGTTATATACACCCGTCCATTTTCCTGTGACGTCACATAGTGAAGCCAACACAAACAAACATGGCGGGTAGAACAGCAAGGTATAGCGACATTAGCTCGGATTCAGACTCGGATTTCAGCGGCTTAAGCGATTCAACAGATTACGCATGTATTGAAACGGATGGTTGTAGTGTGGAGGCAGGTAGCGAAAACGAAATTGAAGAAGAAACTGAAGCTATTGAGCCATATCGCTTTGAACCGTATGCAAGTGAAACCGACGAAAACGACACGAGAGCCAGCGACACGGGAGAAAGCGAGGACGAATTCGGCGATCGCCTTCTAACCAACGATTGGTATGTGTTTGTTTGACATTAAAGGAAACTAACAACTATGAACTAGGTTTACAGCATATGAAATACATTTGGCAACAACATGCACTTTGAGAGTGCAGACAGCCCATTTCAGGCACGCTAAGAACATATATTTTTCCACGATTTCAGCACTCAAGTTAACCATACCTAAATAGACACAAAATACTGCATTACACAAGACTACCCGAATGTACTCGAATGATTGAAAAAAATAAATGTTTTTAAGCTAAATTATTGGTAAACACAGTTTATTTATAATAATTTACGTAAAACCGCGAGTAATGAATAAAGTTTTCATCAATTAATATATTCTGTAGACATACCCTCATCCGCTCTCTTTTCCTGAAAGCTAATCTGTCCAGTTTTGGAGTTGATGTTAGCATCTGCTTTGAGTGTCGCAGGATATCCACACATTCTTGCCATCTCTGTCGTAGCATAGCTTTCGTCGGTAAAGTGTGCGGAACAAACGACTGACCATTTCGTCGGCTTTCCCCACAGCCTCGTATTTTGAACAAATTTCGTCCAATTTCTTGCCACTTTCGCATCTTTGGGCCACTGGTGCAACTTGAATCCGTCCCTGTTCGTGTTGTTACACCCTCCGACAACACACCGACGAAAGTGAGATAATGGCGGATTGCTTCCCGATGTGACGTCACGTTGTGACGTCATCGCTCCGAGAGCGAATAATAGAAAGTCGTTTAATTCGCCAAAATTCACCCATTTAGAGTTCAGAAATCGGTTCAAAAAATATATGGTCTTTTTTCTGCAACATTAAGGTATATATTGACGCTTACATAGGTCTGGTGATAATGTTCCCCTTTAAATCAATCAATCAATCCTGTAGAAGTGTGTGGTTTGTGTTTCCACCACATTTCACAGTTCAGGTAGTTTATACAAATCAGGCTGATGACATATGGATAAGTGGTAGAGTATTCTCAGGTGCATTCAATCGGTCGCAACTGGACTGTTTGGTTTGTCTTGTGGGGCAAGGACGGTTACGCCCTATCGTAGTGACGAAAACAACTGTTGAGATGCAAACAAGCAATCCTACTGTCGATGTCAATGACAGTCGCTGAAGTGTAATTTCCCTTAATGGTAGCATTGAGGTATTGTTTGGCAGAACGATCGCTGTGGATCTAACACTAACCACTCAAAATAGTCGGAATCACCCACGTTAGCGTTCTATTTACGTGATCTGACCAATTTAAGTTTCTGAGCATGAACTGATGAAGCCTACTTGGAGAGGTGAAACGTCTTCTGAGACAAATCAAACAGTCCAGTTGCGATCGATTGAATGCCCTGAGATTACAATGACCTGGATGAATGAGAATATCCATCTACAGTGGTAGAGTGTATATCTCCACTGATTAAATAAACAGAGAATATCAGTTCATATTTATTTTTACTAAAGTGTAAGTAAGTGAAATACAAAGTAATAAGACACAAAACGATATGATTTAAAAACAAAGTGTACCAGCTTGTACATAAAAATTCAGGCTTTTGTTCAGTGTCGACCGTCAGAAAGTCGTCCCCTCAGAAAATTATGAATTCATGAAGGTCAGAGTCCATTTCTGCTGTAAATACCAAATTTTTAAATAATAAATGTCAGTGTTTATCTCGCGGTGACAACGTAAACGCTAGGATTTAGTGTTAGCCTGTTAGCATTATCATTCAGTTCACTCGGGTTGAGAGGAATAACTACACAAATGGTGTGTCAATGACTACTGGTCTTACGAGCAGATGAGCATGTTAGGCAGCGCACAATCACGGAGTACTTACAAGCAGACACAGTGTGTAGAAAGAAAAGGTAAAACAGATGCATTTTGGCTTAAAAACTAAAGATAAAGGTGAAGCTATAACACTGAAACGCCCACTGAAAGAGGTGCTTAAAGACATGGCTGGCTAGCTAGCTAGCGGCTAAAGTCCAGCCGGAGTTGGTAGTGTTTTAGCTACTTCCAAATCACTAATCCTCGCCTCCATGGCGACAAATAAAGTACGTTTCTTACAAGTATCATCCCTGCAGGACGAGGAATAGCTAAACATGCTTCTGTCATGTCTGTATTATCATGTTTTGTTTTAAGTCATGTTTTGTTTAGTTTCTGTCTTTTCACTCCCTTGTCTGGTCACCATAGCAACCATTAGTTTTCACCTGTCACGTCACGCACCTGTTTCACGTTTTGAGTCACGCACCTGCTTTCACTAATCATGTCCATAGTATTTAAGTTCATTCATTTTCTGTTTTTCGGACGGACGACCTCACACCACATTTATGCTCTGTCCATTCCTCTAAGATCCTGCTTCATGTCCCTTGTCAAAGTAAGTTTTGGTTCCATGTTTATAGTCTTTTTGTTTTTCATAGTTTGTTCTCCGCCACTGTGCGCGCTTTCATTTATTCCTTTTTTTTGATAATAATAAATCATGTACCTTAATTCCCGTCTCGCCCGTGCCAACTTTCCGTTGCATCCTGGAAAAGCAAACTCCCAAGATCAAGTCGTGACAGTAGGTCGTCAGCAGACCCGCTTTTCCGCACCTACGTTGGCCGAGTTGGATAGATTGGACGAAGGAACGTGGGAGGTCCTGCGCGCCATGGAAGCCGAGACGCTTCGCTATTCCCCCAGGGAGCGCAAGGGGATGATGTGGGGGAATGGAGGCAAGCTGGTGCCGATCGGCGCGTCGCTCCCGTCCCGGAAACGTCGCCAAGGACGGGGAAAGACTTCCGTGAGCCGGCAGGACACGCCACTCCCACAAGCCCCTCCCCCTCCGGGCGGAAGCAAGCAGCAGCCAGCCCGGCTTCCACAGGATGACATCACAGCCCAGGATTATTTTTTCAATACTTTTTCTTTAAATCACCCGCCTCCAGCTAAAAACTCTAATGCCATGTCTTTGATAAAACATTATCAAAACATGTTTTTAGAAATCAGGTCTAGTCAGTCACAGCCATCCCAAGTTCATGCCGGGCCCCCCAAGACTCATGCCCCGCCCCCCAAGACTCAAGTCCCGCCCCCGTCACAATTTTTTTCTTTTTTTCCGCCCACACAACCCCAGGTGGGGGATAAAGAAAAATATTGTGGCCAAAATAAAGGGGAAATTTCTGCCCTCCCCCGCCCACCCCTACAGAGATTTCCAGACCGCAGGGAGCGCGTCTGGGCTGGGGTCGGGAGCTGTGTAGGTGGGGTGGCTCTGCATCACCATGTCAAGCCACAGCCTCCAGCACGGCCGCCACCACCAGTCTTCCGACCCATCAAGCCACAGCCTCCAGCACGACCGCCCTCACCAGTCTTCCGACCTGTCAAGCCACAGCCTCCAGCACGACCGCCCTCACCAGTTTTCCGACCCGTCAAGCCACAGCCTCCAGCACGACCGCCCTCACCAGTCTTCCGCCATGCCAAGCCGCAACCCCCAGCTAGGCCACCTCCACCTGCTCCAAGGCTAGCACCACGGCTAGCTGCTCCAAGGCTAGCACCTGTCGCCGCACCTGTCGCAGCACCACGGCTAGCACCTGTCGCCGCACCAGTTGCCGCACCAAGGCTAGCACCAGCTTCACCACGCCAAGTTCCACGGCAGACTTCAGTACCCGCACCACGCCTAGCCGCATCATGCCAAGCTCCGGTACCAGCTCCACGCCGCCAAGCACTGCCAAGCCAAGACCAAGACCCTCCACGCCAAGACCAAGACCCTCCACGCCAAGTCCAAGACCAAGACCCTCCAAGCCAAGTCCAAGACCAAGACCCTCCACGCCAAGTCCAAGACCAAGACCCTCCACTCCAAGACCAAGACCAAGACCCTCCACGCCAAGTCCAAGACCAAGACCCTCCACGCCAAGTGCCGCCAGTCGCAGCTCCAAGACGCCAAGTGCCGCCAGTCGCAGCTCCAAGACGCCAAGTGCCGCCAGTCGCAGCTCCAAGACGCCAAGTGCCGCCAGTCGCAGCTCCAAGACGCCAAGTGCCGCCAGTCGCAGCTCAACGACGCCAAGTGCCGCCAGTCGCAGCTCAACGACGCCAAGACCCGCCATGCCAAGACCAAGACCCGCCATGCCAAGACCAAGACCAAGACCCGCCATGCCAAGACCAAGACCCGCCATGCCAAGACCAAGACCAAGACCCGCCATGCCAAGACCCGCCATGCCAAGACCAAGACCCGCCATGCCAAGACCAAGACCCGCCATGCCAAGACCTAGACCAAGACCAAGACCCACGCCTAGACCAAGACCAAGACCCACGCCGAGCTTCGCCGCCGGACGCGCCACGCCGAGCTTCGCCGCCTGACTTGCCACGCCGAGCTGCCACGCCTGCCAAGTTGACGACGCGCCTGTCTCCTCGTCGGCCACGGATATGGCCGCTACCTGGTCGTCCGCCACGCCAAGTGCGCCCACCTCCCAGTCGGCCACGAATGTGGCCAATCCCTGGGCGCCCGCCTCGCCTGCTGCAGCGGCGTTCCACTCGCCGCCGCCACTTGACTTTGCCTCGGTGGATTCGGGACCACTTGGGCTGGCGACCCACCGCCATGTCCCCCTCCCGCCCTCCCATGACTATTGATCTTTGTTTTTTTTTAATGGACATCTGGTATCTGTCCTTAAGGGAGGGGCTCTGTCATGTCTGTATTATCATGTTTTGTTTTAAGTCATGTTTTGTTTAGTTTCTGTCTTTTCACTCCCTTGTCTGGTCACCATAGCAACCATTAGTTTTCACCTGTCACGTCACGCACCTGTTTCACGTTTTGAGTCACGCACCTGCTTTCACTAATCATGTCCATAGTATTTAAGTTCATTCATTTTCTGTTGTTCGGACGGACGACCTCACACCACATTTATGCTCTGTCCATTCCTCTAAGATCCTGCTTCATGTCCCTTGTCAAAGTAAGTTTTGGTTCCATGTTTATAGTCTTTTTGTTTTTCATAGTTTGTTCTCCGCCACTGTGCGCGCTTTCATTTATTCCTTTTTTTTGATAATAATAAATCATGTACCTTAATTCCCGTCTCGCCCGTGCCAACTTGCCGTTGCATCCTGGAAAAGCAAACTCCCAAGATCAAGTCGTGACAGCTTCACTACACACCGTAGCTCACCGGCGTCAAAATATAAAAAAAAAACATTGGTGGATCTACACCTCACATCCACTGTAATGATACCAAGTACAGGAACGTATCTCGTCGATACTACTATGATTACGTCGATATTTTCTGGCACCATATCTTCTTTCGTTTAAAAAAAAAAAGTATATTATATTTATAAACTCAGGAAATATGTCCCTGGACTAATGAGGACTTTGAAGATGACCAATGTATGATCCTGTAACTACTTGGTATCGGATTGATACCCAAATTTGTGGTATCATCCAAAACTAACGTAAAGCATCCAAACAACAGGAGTATAAGTGATTAATACATTTTAACAGAAGTGTAGATAGAACATGTTAAAAGAGAAAGTAAGCAGATATTAACAGTAAATGAACAAGTAGATTAATAATTCATTTTCTACCACTTGTCCATAATAATTTTGACAAAATAATAGAATGGAAAATGACACAATATGTTGCTGCATACATCAGCAGCTAAATAAAGAGCCTTTGTTTGCTTACTTACTACTAAAAGACATGTCTTGTATGTTCACTATTTTATTTAAGGACAAACTTGCAATAAGAAACATACGTTTAATGTACTGTAAGATTTTTTTGTTAAATTAAAGCCAATAATGCCATTTTTTGTGGTCCCCTTTATTTAGAAAAGTACTGAAAAGTATCGAAATAATATCGGGACAACACTAGTTGTCAAGTATGCTGTAATAGAAATACACAAGAAAATAAGAAATAAACAAGTGGTCTCGCATACTGTAATTGCGGTCGTATTTTGTAACGCCCTAACTATGCTCAACCAATCAGCGGTCGACAGCACAGCTCGCCCCTCACAAGCTCTTGAGGAACTTCTAAAAGTTCCACCTTACAACTATGAACTAAAAATAAATCCTGTTGAATTAAATCTACCTACTTTTGCGGAGAGAAAAAATGCCGAAAGCACCCCTGATCCTTTGATTTTTTTTTCTATGCGTGGCATTTAGAGGAAAAGGTCTGCCCACCTTATATAGTCCCAACGGTTTAAGACCCGTTTCATCATGTTAGCGTTTACAGTGTCCTTAATGTACCAGTTTTATGTGTGAAAAAAACATCTAAACATCACAAAATGCCACAAATTCAGTCGGCCAATTTGAAAATTTTGCTCCAAATACCTTTGGCTATTTTCAGAGATTCTGCACGCTTCTGCACTCTGATCGTATTATCAGATTAGTCATATTGGAAATGTGCAAAAATTGGAAAGAGATGTGCTATCATTCACAATCCTTATGTAAGACAAGAACACATACATTTTAATGCACTCGAAATCGTAAATAAATAGCTAATAATTGAATCAACAGATGGAGAGTCTATTATAGTGAGTTAATGCTAGTTTACGCTGCTATTGTCGAAACACGCTTCTGCTCCGTCTCAAACTTGCTAAAAGTCAATTCTAAATTATATTTCATGCATCTCTCACCTGATAGTAGACAAATGTGGCTCTGGATCGAGAGGCAAGTATACTTTGATATCACCCGAATTGGCGAAAAAGACAACGAAAAAGGCAACTTTTTTTAACGCTTCGTGAGGATTACAATTGAATCTTCATCTAAACGGGATTATGTGAGCGTCCTGTCGGTCAGCATCACAACGAGACATACTTGCCAACCCTCCCGATTTTCCCGAGGGACTCCCAAATTTCAGTGCCACTCCCGAAAATCTCCCAGGGCAACCATTCTCCCGAATTTCTCCCGATTTCCACCCAGACAACAATATTGGGGGCATGCCTTAAAGGCACTGCCTTTAGCGTCCTCTCTCACCTGAAAAGGAGACTATTATATATGTCTCCGTTATCCATAGGTTTATCTATAACCCATAAAGTAGGCAGGCACGGAGCTATTTCTCAGCGTGTGTTTATTCCAGCCGGCACGTTAATACACTGACACACAACATCCGGATTCCCATCAAAACTACGGCAAGTAGTAATTTCCAAAAACATAACAGAGACGAAGCGGAAGAACGAAGAAGAGACATGGCGACGACGAGTAAGAAGAAGAAGTACGCTTGCAAGTTCCAAAATGATTGGAAAAAATAATTTCAGTTCATCCAGGACAGCTCGAAGGGGAAGGGGTATGCTGCCTGCAAATTTTGTAGATCAGACTTCTCCATTGAACACGGTGGCCAAACGGATATACTCATTCATGACCCCCCGAATTCGGAGGTCTCAAGGTTGGCAAGTATGCAGCAAGAGTAGAAATAATACAGTGTTTGTTTTATTATTGTTAGTTTGTATGTTTATCACCTAGCAATGCTGTTGATGTTATAGTGTTTTGATAAAGCTACATCCGTTTAGCCATCGGGTTCTAAAACTTAATGCTCATCCTCTTTATGCGCAGGTTGAAAAATATAATGTTGTGGTTCATAATTTTCCCCAAAGTAATCGTTGTTGGCTCTCACAAAGTCTTTTTGATTAGCATGGTTATTGATGGGGAAGAGATCTGTGGTTCCTAACGCTACGTCACGGATCTTGTGACTCGTTTGCTCATTAACCCTCAAAATGGCTCCGGAATTTCTGTGGGATTGATACTATTTTGATCAAATATATATAGTTGCACGTTTTGGAAGTCTTTTGGTGTCATAAATTAGATATTCTGTATATGAAAATAGCGTTTTTCCACTCTGCTGGTACTTTCAACTCAGTTGTTACGTAAACAAACAGGAAAAACCCCATTTTTATCCTTTTACCTAAAAACGTTTGAAGAGTAACCTGGGATTAAACCAGGGGTCGGGAACCCAAAACGTTATTGGACCAAAAATACAAAAAACAAATCTGTCTGGAACCGCAAAAAAATTAAAATATATAAGTCTTATAATGAAGGCAACACATGACGTGTCTTTATTAGCTATAATAGCCTACTATCAAAATGACTATGTGTTGCAGGCACATGCCGCAAATCTTCGTTGACAGAAATGTTGAAATGTAATATTTATTCTACACATTTTTACAACATTAGAAACCATTAGTAAATCAGAGGCTACTCAGAAGGTGAGAACTCCTGGAAATTACTGGCTTTTAATGGCCAAAGGTATAGATGTGTGTGTCCAAGTTAAAGGAAACGGCAGGCTGTCTTCTCTTAATAGATTTATTCCAATCTTTGGCAAGCTAGGTAACGTTTGCTGTGGTTTGGAACAACATGGCCCACCAACAACTATCTGAAATGCAGCCAATATTACATACAGATAATGTGTCATGAGACATGCAAAACTAAATTATACACAAAGAGGATACAAGTAAAGGAAATTAAATGAGCTCAAATATACCAACAAATGAGGCATAATGACGCAATATGTACATACAGCGAGCCTAAATAGCCTGATTAGCACTCCAACAAGTCAATAACATCAACAAAGCACACCTCTGTGCATTCACGCACAGCATAAAACTTTTGGTGGACAAAATTAGACAAACAAAAACATTATCTTCCCCCCCATCTTTTTCCATTTTCATTCGTTTTTTAAAAATGCTCCAGGGAGTGTTCCGTCTGACCAGTCTTCCTCTCAGGGAATTAAAGTCACTGGTCAATCCCAAATTCTTTCAGATGACATATATGTTGAGTAAGAAGGACCATCAAGACAGTATAGGAATATTATCAAGTTTTACTAAAGCTATAGGAGACTAATCCTACAGTCCGTTAATAGCGGCATCTAGAAGCAGTCTGAAAATCAAACGGTAAGAGACAACTTATTGAATACGAAAACAGCCCCCACCCTGCCCAGAAAGAAATACAGCCTCTTTGTTCTAATACTGATAAGGTAAAAAGGAAGTATGGTATACTCCCACATTCCAACCCTTCAAGGTAAGGCACGGAGTTTACTTGCGGACATAAGATACAAGCATAAAGAGTACACATGGGAAAATATTAGCTGATTTAAACATGACTATGAATAAAGAAAGAACTCTTAAAAATATATGCATTCTCCACAGGAGCCACTAGGGCGGCACTAAAGAGCCGCATGCGGCCCGAGAGCCGCGGGTTGCTGACCCCCGGATTAAACGGTACCCTCCTGTTCCAACCTCAACGCTAAAGGAGCTTTTTCACCCTCTTCAAAGAAAATTCAGACTGTAATGTTTGGGCGACACGGTTTTCACTTGAAATCAAATGTCCATAAGTGGAAAGGAAAGTCATAAGGGTTGCTTTATCATATGGAGTGAATGTTTACAGTGTTTTCTGCATTCTTTCAACTGACTTCCAACAATGAATCCATTGAAAATGTGCCTTGCCGTACGATCCAAAGAATGCCTTTGAGTCTGAGTGAAGCAGCGCGGTTGAGTTCAGGAAAGTCGGGAGATTCATGACCTACACGCTGCCGTTTAACGCCCTGTAAAACTTTATCCCCAATTTAAGCATCTTTAAGCAGCGTGTTAAGCATAGAATAGTGTAAGTGCCACAGAGTTTCTTTAACTTCCTAATAGGTTTAAAAAATATATATGGAAGGTGAATGTCAGCGTGGATGACGTTAATGCCGCAATAAGAAGCGGGTCTACTTTTTTTAAGATTTAAAGAACACACAAATAAACCTGTACAATACTGAATCTGCTTTGACATTCCGTGAAGCGTGGCACTGAACATCTTGTCACGCGTCCAAACGTCTGCATAGAGGAGCCGGTGTTGTAGCCGAGCATCTGTGGCCCACGCCGATAACAAGCGTGACTCCCGTGCAGATGGTCACAGGATGCGAGCACACACCCACCCCCCAACCCCCGTATCGCCTGTTCCTATCCATCCAGCAGTAAATAGCTCCTTTGACACCCTTGCCGCCATTTTTAAAATATGGAAAACAAGCGATTCTTCTCTCCCCCCCCCCCCCCCCCCCCCCCCTCCGACGTTGCACAGCATCATGCTACACACACTCACTCACAAGAACTTTCGACCTATATGTGGCAGGGCGTAAGTCATGAGTTCTTCCTTTGAAACCTTAACATCCAACTGGCCCTGCTCGACATCTAAATCAGATTTATAACTACTGTCAAAGGCAGGGATGACAGTGGAATTAATCTTCTCTTCACAAGTTTACATCTCGGGCATCTGGGCCAGCGGTTCTTGCCCTAACAAGCGCGCGGGGGTCCCGGCGAGCTGTCTGCTAATGGTTGATACGCTCGCCACTGGAGATGAATGGGTCTGTCACGCAGGAATCTATTTGTACGGTGGCGGCACCGCCATACTCAGGACAGGCAGCAGGGTACGCTGCGCTACCTTGCTTGGAAGTTAGCGCATGACGTGCCCTTGGATGCGGAGCGTTGTTCAATGTATAGTGTGTCACTCAAAACGTTATAAAAATCAGGCCTCTTCAATATGCGGACTAAAATCGGAATATCTGCCAATGCGACGACAGTGCTGACAGACGGATCGGTCTTTGTGAGCCCGACATCGAAACAACAGTGGTAAATCTACTACAGAGAAACCATTAAATATGATGTAAACTGCATAAACATACATATATACATACTGTACATATACATTCACTGTACAAACATACATACATACATACTGTACATATACATTCACTGTACAAACATACATATATACATACTGTACATATCAGTGACGTGCAGTCACTAGAGGCAGGTGAGGCGGGGCCTCACCTGGAATCATGGAAAGAAAAAAAATTTAAAAAGAAAAAAAAAAATTTAAATTGTTATATGTATCCAGTGATTATACTATAAAGTTATTTTCCATTTAACTTCACCAGTTTTAGATTATTTTTATTCAAAATCGCTGAATTTTCACATTTGCTGTTTAAATACTGAGAAGAGACGGTGCGGTGAACAGCAGCCAGTTGAGGCACGTCACTCAGTGCCTCAACATGGATTCCGGACTCAGCTAACTGCTGGCCTGCTGTGCAGTGAGACTGTATTGCTATATGAATTATATTATACATTTACATAGTTTAGTTAGCTGAGGTATATAATGTACAGTGTATTTTGTCAACAACTGTATGTGTGTAACGTATTTCTTGTGCTGAGCGATCATAAAACGGCTGCAAAAGACGCACTGGCTGAGGCTCGCCTCCTGCACCCCCACCGTAGAATTGTTGTATCAACTAAAGCCCACACTTAAACTTTCCACGTGCAAGATTGAATCTATTTTAAAAAATTATTTCATAAGAAGCCAAAAAGTGCAAAAACAATAATGTTGGTGTTGGAGGAGTTGTGAATGACTGCAGGGACACATTAGATACACCTGCAGACTGCAGGTGTACCTAATTCACAACTCCTCCAACACGAACATTATTGTTTTTGCACTTTTTGGCTTCTTATTAAATAACTTTTGTAACCTATTTTCATGGGCTTTCCTCTTTGTGATGTTAAGTTCCTGTTATGCGCTGTTATACAGTATATGCCTTGAGCTCTTATTTTGAAGGCACTAAGAGCGGAAGTGATGTCACATTGCGGAGGTTTTTGAAAGAAGGTAAATAAAGTGGTCCTCGTGTAAACTGGAGCCTCCGTGTTTGTTATTTTGTAGTTTCATACAGTATAGGCGACATTTATAAACCCTTGGTTACACTTTTTTAAATAGTTTCAATCTTGTACGTGGAAAGTTTAAGTGAGGGCTTTAGTTGTGGACTTAATTTCTAAGTAAAGGTAAGACCATAATAACGTTTTTTTTTATTAAATGTGCTTTTTTGTGTGCTACAGTTTGTATGTGTAAAGTTAAAGTTAAGTTAAAGTACCAATGATTGTCACACACACACTAGGTGTAATGAAATTTGTCCTCTGCATTTGACCCATCCCCTGGTTCACCCCCTGGGAGGTGAAGGGAGCAGTGGGCAACAGCCGCGCCGCGCCTGGGAATCATTTTTGGTGATTTAACCCCCAATTCCAACCCTTGATGCTGAGTGCCAAGCAGGGAAGAATGCTGGTATGAGCTTTTAAACATAACCCGTTAACTGCTGCCAATCAAATGGTGAATAAGATACTATTTAGGGTTCATATGTTTGTAAATCTGACTGTGATGAAGTCAGTGCCTCACCAGCCATCAACCTCACCGCACGTCACTGGTACAAACATACACATATACATACTGTACATATACATTCACTGTACAAACATACATACTGTACATATACATTCACTGTACAAACATACATATACACTTACTGTACATATACATTCACTGTACAAACATACATATATACATACTGTACATATACATTCACTGTACAAACATACATACTGTACATATACATTCACTGTACAAACATACATATATATACATACTGTATATAAACATTCACTGTACAAACATACATATATACATATTGTACATATACATTCACTGTACAAACATACATATATACATACTGTACATATACATTCACTGTACAAACATACATATATACATACTGTATATAAACATTCACTGTACAAACATACATATATAAATACTGTACATATACATTCACTGTACAAACATACATATATACATACTGTACATATACATTCACTGTACAAATACACATATACACATTCTGTACATATACATTCACTGTACATATACATTTACTGTACAAACATACATATATACATACTTTACATATACAGTACATTCACTGTACAAACATACATATATACATACTGTACATATACAAGTACATTTACATATAATCACGTTTCATCAAACATAGATTAAGGTTGTTGCTCTAAGGGAAACTGGGTAACACTGTGGGCGGTATATATACAGCAACCTGAGGGTTCCAGGTTCGATCCTCGCTTCTGCAATCCTAGTCACTGCTGTTGTGTCATTGGGCAAGACACTTTACCCACCTGCTCCCAGTGCCACCCACACTGGTTTAAAAATGTAAATTAGATATTGGGTTTCACTATGTAAAGCGCTTTGAGTCACTAGAGAAAAGCGCTATATAAATATAATTCACTTCACTAATTCACTAACACATGGCACACTGACAAAGCTTAACCTATTGGTACAATAACAATCTACAAGGTTAATATAGTTCGCTTCTCTTTCTTCCCCTCAATTTATCTGCTTTCTTTTGTTTTTCAAGTTATCAATACATATATGTATTGTTGCATCTGAACAATTGTATTGTTGATAATAGAGGTAATTATTGTTATTATTCATTATCAATAGTGCTATTTCATTGGTATTTGTATTGCTCCATTTGTAGTGTAATAATGCTCATTGTCATTTCTGTATTATTATTTATTTCACTAACTGCTTTTTTGCTATCACTTTTACCAACTTATTTGTACATATTCTATTTGCTGATGTTGTTCTATTGTTGTTGTTGTTATTGTTGTGTTTGCTGTTGTTGTCTCTCTGTCTTATCCCCTTCTTGTCCCCACAATTTTCCCCTCTGTCTTCCTTTTTTTCCCTCTTTCTATCCCCTCCTGCTCTGGCCCGGCTGCACCAAATAATAATATAAATCCATTTAATAAAGTCTAATACAAATAAGGCAACAATAGAAGTATCCCACACTTCTCTTTTGTTAAGTAAATTTGTACAGCCGATATGGGCATCTACATCAACTATATGATTAGCCTGAGTAGCTGGACAGGACAAAAAAAAAAAAAAAAAATGATGTAAACCTGGCACGTTAAAGCTACATTAAATATCTTATATGATATATTTAACGCTTTAAATCAGGGGTGCCCACCCTTTTTCTGCAGGCGAGCTACTTTTAAATTGACCAAGTCGAGGGGATCTGCCTCATTCATATATATCATTTATATTTATTTATTTATTTATGAAAGAGACGTTTTTGTTAACAAGTTAAAAGGTGTTTATTGATAATACAAGCATGTTTAACATAGACTCCTTTCTTTCATGAAGACAAGAATAAAAGTTGGTGTATTACCTGATTTTGATGACTTGCATTGACTGGAATCAGACAGTAGTGCTGATAACGTCCGCATTTTCGAATGGAGGAGAAAAAAAAGTCCTCCTTTCTGTCCAATACCACAATAAAGTGATTGGTTTTTGGCATCTTATTTGTCCAGCTTCCATACTCGTTTTTTTACACTTTACAAGAAATACATTGGCGGCAAACTCCATAGCTTGTTAGCTTGTGCACACTAGCATTCTGAGACTCTTATTTTGTTAGCGCTGGCAAGGAAGGAGCAGCGCTTTTATTGTGAATCCAGGAACTCTGCAGTCGGTCTTTAGAGTTTTGAGGGCAGGTGCGGTGCGATAGTTTGTTGAAATAAGTGTTTCTCGCCTTCCTGTCGGTAATTTTTTCTTAATAATGACCTCTCAGCAGCCAGCGTCGTCTCACAAGATCCTCGGGTGCCGTGAATGTCAATCAAGTGACGAAAGTGACGTCTTGGTGAAGATCGATGATCGCTTATTTTTAGGTCTATTTATTTAATGCCTGGTTGGCGATCGACTGAAACATACCCTCCACGATCGACCGGTAGCTCGCGATCGACATAATAGGCACCCCTGCTTTAAATTAATAACTGAGTCTCATAATTGCCCAATTTACAAGCAAAAACAAAAAAAAGCTCTCCAATTAGGTCAACAAATATTAGCATTAAAGGGAACCCATTATGCAAAACCAACTTTTCTTACCTATTGGTAACTATTTTTGTGTATTTGGGATCTTGTTAAGTCTCGAAAATTTGAAATGAAAACATGGAGGCATATTTATAAAAAAATTGGTTTCCAAATTCCAACAAGCCGTAGGGAATTTGCCCCAATTGTGACATCTTTCCAATTGGTGGCGTCAGCGGATTTCTCCATATTTTTTGGTGATTTAACCCCCAATTCCAACACTTGATGCTCAGTGCCAAGCCGGGAGGTAATGGGTCCCATTTTTATAGTCTTTGGTATGACTCGGCCGGGATTTGAACTCACAACCTACCGATCTCAGGGCGGACACTTTATAATTTCGCCACACCTAGTGTGTGTGTGACAATCATTGGTACTTTAACTTTAATATAGTTAGGTTTTCCAGAAGCGCTTCGCGCGAGTTTGCCATTGTAGTCTGCTGTGTAGTCAATAAGCTACTGTATTTTTCGGAGTATAAGTCGCACCTGCCAAAAATGCATAATAAAGAAGGAAAAAAACACATAAGTCGCACTGGAGTATAAGTCGCATTTTTGGGGGAAATTTATTTGATAAAACCCAACACCAAGAATAGACATTTGACAGGCAATTTAAAATAAATAAAGAATAGTGAACAACAGGCTGAATAAGTGTACATTATATGAGGCATAAATAACCAACTGAGAACATGCCTGGTATGTTAACGTAACATATTATGGTAAGAGTCATTCAAATAACTATAACATATAGAACATGCTATACGTTTACCAAACAATCTGTCACTCCTAATCGCTAAATCCCATGAAATCTTATACGTCTAGTCTCTTCGTGAATGAGCTAAATAATATTATTTGATATTTTACGGTAATGTGTAAATAATTTCACACATAAGTCGCTCCTGAGTATAAGTCGCACCACCGGCCAAACTATGAAAAAAAACTGCGACTTATAGTCCAAAAAATACGGTACTTCTTTTTCCTCGATCCTCTTGCTGTGGGGCAGACTTGTGTATACGGGCGATCTTTTACATTTTTGTGTAATCTAACGTCAGCTTTGTGTATTCATTGAGAAGTAGCTTTATACACTTAGTGAAATTAGCTAAGACAATACCTTACTGTCCAAATGTTTAGTTAGTCAGTTCGTTAGTTATTTAAAACCATACAAGTAACAAGGAATCAAAATCACAGAAAGTTTGATAGAATACCGATATGTTTAACTCATGACTATGTAAACTAGGGGTGTGGGAAAAAATCGATTCGAATTCGAATCGCGATTCTCACGTTGTGCGATTCAGAATAGATTCTCTTTTTTTTTTTTTATCTATTTTTTATTTATTTATTTAATTTAATTTTTATTTTTTTTAATTAATCAATCCAACAAAACAATACACAGCAATACCATAACAATGCAATCCAATTCCAAAACCCGACCCAGCAACACTCAGAACTGCAATAAACAGAGCAATTGAGAGGAGACACAAACACGACACAGAACAATCCAAAAGTAGTGAAACAAAAATGAATATCATCAACAACAGTATCAATATTAGTAACAATTTCAACATAGCAGTGATTAAAAATCCCTCATTGACATTATCATTTGACATTTATAAAACTAAAAATAAAAAGAACAATATTGTCACAGTGGCTTACACTTGCATCGCATCTCATAAGCTTGACAACACACTATGTCCAATATTTTCACAAAGATAAAATAAGTCATATTTTTGGTTCATTTAATAGTTAAAACATATTTACATTATTGCAATCAGTTGATAAAACATTGTCCTTTACAATTATAAAAGCTTTTTACAAAAATCTACTACTCTGCTTGCATGTCAGCAGACTGGGGTAGATCCTGCTGAAATCCTATGTATTGAATGAATAGAGAATCGTTTTGAATCGGGGAAAAAAAATCGTTTTTGAAACGAGAATTGTGTTGAATTGAAAAAAAATCTATTTTGAATCGAATCGTGACCCCAAGAATCGATAGAATCAAATCGTGGGACACCCAAAGATTCACAGCCCTAATGTAAACTATAAAACATTGCAGTTCAGAGTGGTCGCTAACTAAGTCTTGACACAGACACTTAAGTCCCTGTTTAGACGACATCTTATTGTCAAAGCATTTTCGCGGCAGCTCGGACGATATTTCCTCAAAATCGCCAGGACCACCAGCACTGCCGCTGAACTCAAGCTGGTCTTTGTCTGGGCCCACCCTGCACCTACCACACCCCATCACTCACCCACCCACCTCCCTACTGTCACATGAATCGCGGCCACCGCCCTCTGCTGCCTCCTCAACAAAAGATGCTTTGAGGTCACGCTCTTCTTCTACTTCTTTGAGCCTACCGCAGCGTGGAAACCCGTTTGGGACAGGGAGGACTTAAAAGAGGATCATCATAAGAGAAAACACATGCTATTATGCTCCGATAAATTAGCTGGGGGGGGGGGAGTGTAATATCGTCAGTGATTCGCTACGGTGGTGAAATTACTTACTTGGGGGAAAATCGAATCATTGGACTTTACTCATCAAACGGGTTAACGGTCCTCGCTCACGATAATACGCTTGAGCTTTAAGCCGCACCTCTTTTTTTCCCCCCTCTCTCTCTGTTCGCCGCCCCGAGAATCCTCCGTGGGGGTTTTACAACTTCAAACGGGCCCTCATGAAAAAGTCAGGAGGTGTCAGACATGTGTTCCCCCGTCTCACCTCCAACCCCGCTGGCTTGCCAACACCAAAGACCAGAATTGATTTTGTGTGAAGCCGGCGCATTGCATGCTAACCCCCCACCACCCCCATCAGGGATGACCTGGCAGACCCCCCCCACACCCGCCGCCTGTGGCTGTGATGGCGCGCTAGCAACCAGGTATCCTGAGGCAGTCGATGCGGATTTCATTGTTCATCTTTTTTCATTGTGCACGACTCTCTGCAAGCGCGACTCGGTATGATCTCCTGCATGGACATCTGAATGACGTTAAACTGACACGGTCATATATTTTTTTTCTCAACCTAATTCCACACGGATGATCCTCGCGTATGAGCTAATAAAGTGAGGTTTATGGAAGATCCGGGACAGATTAAGTCAGGGAAGAACACTGTCCTGAGACTAGCACAGCTGTACACTATAAACAACACGAAAAGATTTGGTGCGGAAAAGGTCATGTAAAAGCCATCGGAGATGTAAGTCTGGAGGTGGCTTTGTTGGCCAATCCGATTTAAATTAAACATTCCTTCCTGTTTTTTTGCACATGTTCATCCCAAAGGGTAACATATAACATACGCATGTTTTTTTTCCGGAAAACCAAGGCTTTAAAATGTTGGTATAGGCTCTAATTCGTAAACCTGCATTACTTTAAAAATGCATAACATATGACATCCTCAGATCAGAATAAGCCTTGCTCAAATCTTGGTTCAAACTCAAGTAGACAGATTAAATCTACGCAGTCCATGAAAGTTTCGCAGCCCTACGGTCGCGCTGTACGATTTTGAAAATAAAAATCGAATGCGATTTTTTTCTCCAAAATTGCGATTGCAATTTTGTTTGCGATTTTTATATTTTATACATGAAAATTCATAAAACTGCGAAGATAACGAGTGGAGGAAGACATGTTACTTTTAAACTGTCAATCAACACATTCCTGTCTCAAGGTACCACATTTTAGAACAATATGCAATAATTAACTTGAAAAATATTTGGCTTTATATAATATTAATGCAAGTAACCATTTAAAACAGACCTGGGCAAATTAAGGCCCAGGGGCCGTCGGATATTCCCAAATACTTGTTTTAGTTTTTTAAGATGGAAAATGTAGCTGCCATTGTGATGTGCAGTGATGTTTTCAAAGGACCACAAGTCTTGAACTACCGTATTTTTCGGACTATAAGTCGCATTTTTGTTCATAGTTTGGCCGGGCTCCAGTGCGACTTATAAGTTTTTTTCCTTTTTTATTATGCATTTTCGGCAGGTGCGACTTATACTCCGAAAAATACGGTATACAAAATATTTCAATAGTTGTAATCTGCACTTTTGCATGATATACTATTTACTATGGTAATCTAATTAGTTACTATGGTAATCTAATTAGTTACTATGGCAATCTAAGTCACAGCAGCTCAGAACAGGCACCAAGCAGTGTGGGTGGGGAGCGTTTCCACAGAGTGTTTCCAGAGCGGCCAGCCTGAAATGCGGGTGTCAGGGACAGACGCGGAAGGAGATTTTTACAACAAGTTATAAAGCTTAGTGATGTATCAGATGTATCAGATTGTGTTTGGGTTTGTTTTTTTACCCTTCGCGTTCATATTTCGCTGTGTTTGTTGCATTTCGCTTGATTGTAAAATATGTCGATCAAGAGGGGGTGTGACGTTCATATGTTGTCAATATTCAGTGTTTTATCGTTCATAGTTAATATTGTAAATCCCACATTCTTTATTTTCATGTACATTCTGTGTGTGTCTCATTCAGTAAAAAAAATTAAAATTCTGTTCCGTTTTTTAAGGCGGTCTGTCATAACGTTTTTAGCATTCAATCAGACATTATTGTGAGGTTTTTGTATTAGTGTTCCTAAATAGGACCCAAGCACACATACTGTACAGCAGATTTTCACAGATTACACACACACACACACACACACACACACACACACACACACACACACACACACACACACACGTGGGTGTATGAATGTGTATATATACACACATACATACATATATCCTAAGTGTAGTTCTGTTAGGTACCAATCGTATATATGGAAACACTGGTATCTGTGCCTTTTATAGAATGTGTAGACGCATTTTTAAAGTGTATATATATATATATATATATATATATATATATATATATATATATATATATATATATATATATATATATATATATATATATATATATATATATATATATTTATTTATTTATTTATTTGCCTTTTACTGAATATGCACAAGCACTGTTTTTTAATATCATGTAATAATGCCTTTTATACTGTATTTTGTTTGTTTTATGTACTGTATGTGATTGTATGTCTACTTGGACGTTAGAGTCTGCAATAAAAGTTTGATGATATATATATATATATATATATATATATATATATATATATATATATATATATATATATATATATATATATATATATATATATATATATTTATTTGTATTTATTTATTTGCCTTTTACTGAATATGCACAAGCACTGTTTTTTAATATTATGTAATAATGCCTTTTATACTGTATTTTGTTTGTTTTATGTACTGTATGTGATTGTATGTCTACTTGGACGTTAGAGTCTGCAATAAAAGTTTGATGATATATATATATATATATATATATATATATATTTTTTTTTTATTTTTTATTTTTTTTTTTTTAATTTATTTGCCTTTTACTGAATATGCACAAGCACTGTTTTTTAATATTATGTAATGATGCCTTTTATACTGTATTTTGTTTGTTTTATGTACTGTATGTGATTGTATGTCTACTTGGACGTTAGAGTCTGCAATAAAAGTTTGATGATATATATATATATATTGATATTGATATATATATATATATATATATATATATATATATATATATATATATATATATTATATTTTTTTCCCCTAAATTTGGCCCCTCCAGTCAAAATAATTGTCCAGGCCTGATTTAGAATGATATAACCATTAATTTATAATAATTACTATACATCTGGGGGGCAGCACGGTGGCAGAGGGGTTAGTGCGTCTGCCTCACAATACGAAGGTCCTGAGTAGTCCTGAGTTCAATCCCGGGCTCGGGATCTTTCTGTGTGGAGTTTGCATGTTCTCCCCGTGACTGCGTGGGTTCCCTTCGGGTACTCCGGCTTCCTCCCACCTCCAAGACATGCACCTGGGTATAGGTTGATTGGCAACACTAAATTGGCCCTAGTGTGTGAATGTGAGTGTGAATGTTGTCTGTCTATCTGTGTTGGCCCTGAGATGAGTTGGCGACTTGTCCAGGGTGTACCCCGCCTTCCGCCCGATTGTAGCTGAGATAGGCTCCAGCGCCCCTCGCGACCCCGAAGGGAATAATCGGTAGAAAATGGATGGATGGACTATACATCTGTTTACCATTGTACTGTAATCAGAAAGTAAATAACGGTGTTGTCCTAAACAAATAAACAATCAAAAAAATAATATGGACTCATTTCTGTCAGCAGAAATGTAACTTAAATAAATATTCAACATCCTAAAGTGCTGAGCGCGATGCAGAGTGTGAACGTCTTTCTCTCGTGAAGCTCAACAATTCTGATTGGCGAACATGTCTGTCACTATAGTGCCGGTGACAGCAGAAAAAAACAAAACTCTGCCTCTTGCGGTTTTTTTTAGCACTAATTAAAACCTAAATGTCGATTTGATGTCGATTAATCGAGCAGTTCTAACCCACGGTGAATAAAACACATCCATGGTAAAATAAACATTGCAGTCATAATGTACACTGTATGATCCAAATGTGGTACATTAAAGCATTGTACACTTTGGATCAGATGTACGCAGTAAATGAGAGCACGACGCCCTTCCAAAAACATTGATAAACACCCGTGGTAGATCAAAACAATACAATACGGTGAAAGCATACAGTAAAAATATGGTACTATGGAGGTAAGTAAAGCATTCAACAGATCAGGTACAAGCAGCAGACTGACACTCTGATGGATGACAACACACCCGTTGTAAATCATTACAGTGAAATGGTAAATGGGCTTTCACTATTGTACCTTAAAGCTATTCAAAGTGTTTTGACACAGTTACCTCACTCACCTACTGATGAACCGGGGGTTAAGCCGCAGTTGCTAAGGGATGCCACAACATGGCGGCCTCTGGGGGGACTGGGCATCGAACCAGCAACCATCGCGTTGGAAGACGACCAGTCCAGCATGAGCCATGCCAACTACAACGAAAGTACAGACCGTCATAGATTCAACATTGTGGAATAAAAAATTAGAAAACAGATTAAAAGAGGAGAAATATAACTAGGGATGTCAGATAATGGCTTTTTTGCCGATATCCGATATTCCCCACCTCTTAATTACGGATACCGATATCAACCGATACCGATATATACAGTCATGGAATTAACACATTATTATGCCTAATTTTGTTTTATGCCCCGCTGGATTCATTAAACAATATAACAAGGTTTTCCAAAATAAATCAACTCAAGTTATGGAAAAAAGTGCCAACATGGCAGTGCCATATTTATTATTGAAGTCACAAAGTGCATTATTTTTTTTAACATGCCTTAAAACTGCAGCTTGGAATGTGGGACATGCTCTCCCTGAAATAATCCTGATACCCACTACAACTATAGGAAACACTGTACTTTGACTTTCACAAAGTGCATTTTTTTTTTTTTTAAACATGCCTCAAAACAACAACTACAAAAACAATGAAGGCACACAGCTTCAGTCCAGAGTATACTATAAACTGGGCTCAATCTGCCCTGTTCTTGACGTATTCGTATGAGTAACAAAAATGTGCAAATAAAAATAAGAGAGGCTCAAAAATAAAAAACTGCTTCAGTCTAGACTAGTAGATAACACAGCCATCCTTTAAAGTGCATGGAGAAAAAAGGCACAAAACATAAATAAAACAGCTTCACGCAGTCCAGACTATTAGTCTATTTGTGCAACAGATGAAGCTCAAAAAGTTAAAGTTAAAGTTAAAGTACCAATGATTGTCACACACACACTAGGTGTGGCGAAATTATTCTCTGCATTTGACCCATCACCCTTGATCACCCCCTGGGAGGTGAGGGGAGCAGTGGGCAGCAGCGGTGGCTGCGCCCGGGAATCATTTTGGTGATTTAACCCCCAATTCCAACCCTTTATGCTGAGTGCCAAGCAGGGAGGTAATGGGTCCCATTTTTATAGTCTTTGGTATGACTCGGCCGGGATTTGAACTCCCAACCTACCGATCTCAGGACGGACACTCTAACCACTAGGCCACTGAGTAGGTGGGCTAATTCTTTTTCTCCTTGTCATCACGTGTGAGAGGTAGATTTTTCTGAATGAAAACAAGCATCTGCAAGGGGTTCTGGGTATTTGTTCTGTTGTGTTTATGTTGTGTTACGGTGCGGATGTTCTCCCGAAATGTGTTTGTCATTCTTGTTTATGTGGGTTCACAGTGTGGTGCATATTTGTAACAGTGTTAAAGTTGTTTATACGGCCACCCTCGGTGTGACCTGTATGGCTGTTGATTAAGTATGCTTGCATTCGCGAGTGTGTCAAGCTGTAGATAGTATGTGACTGGGCCAGTACGCAAAGGCAGCGCCTTCAAGGATTAATTGGCGCTCTGTACATCTTCCTGCGTCCATGTACACAGCGGAGTTTTAGAAAGTCACAAATTTAACTTTTGGAAACCGATACCGATAATCTTGAAACCGATACCGTTTATTTCCGATATTACTTTTTAAAGCATTTATCGGCCGATAATATTTATCATCCCTAAATATAACCTTAGAGGAAAATCTAATTTAAAACATTTGTATGCTCGTACAGCACTTAAAACCTTTAACATATCTTTATGTGGACGTAAATTATAGAATGGATTAAGCAAAGAAATCAAACAAAGCACCAATATGTTTCAGTTTAAGAGACTGTTTAAACTACAAGTGTTCACAAAGTACACAGAACAAGAATTATGATGAACATCTTGAAATCTTTTTTTTTCTTTTTTTTTATTGAAAGAAAGATTATGTATTTAATATTTGTTTGCTTACTATGGCATATTACTTATTATTTATGTATTCACTGTTCTGTTACAGAGAACAAGGAAATTGGATAAAATTGCTATGGTATGAAAAGGGGTAGGATTAAATAATCTCTGCTTTTTCCTACTCCTTTTAGGACGTGCTGTAATGAAACAACTGGAATTGTGTGATGCATTACATTGTATCGTATGCATGTTCCAAATAAACTGAAACTGAACTGAAAAAAAAAAAAACAGATTAAGGTTGAGGTTACCTGCATTAAAACCAAAGTAGTTGAATATTCTAGTCATGTTACATTGTCTACTGATGGAGACAGTGTATATTTCTACTTAAATTTGCATGTAAACATAAAAAATGTGGGATAATGGCATGCAAATTGGAATAGTGGGAATCAATTTGGTTTTGAAGTTTTGAGCAGGGAGTACCCAGTAAATGTTTGCTTAACTGTACTTAAAAAATATCCACGTGTAATTAGTTTGCATACAATCATAACATTAACCACTGACTAGTAAACATCATGTCAAGAAACTAATGTTTAATGATGTAAACATTGTTTTTTAAATTGCCTGTAAAGAAACCTTTCACCAAACGTAATTTATGTCACTCTGCAACGGTATGATATTTGTCGGCACAAAATGATTTCCAGCCAGAAGGACAACATATGTGGAGAGGGAAAAAAATGAAAATACAAGAACGAGTGGGGAAACAAGCGTCCGTGAAAGCGAGGTTTTTAAAGGGTCTGGCATGTGTGCATGAGACATGGCTCCATGTCAAAGCTCTCCTTCTAATAGACAGCCGCAAAGCTTTGAAAGGCCATAAATCAGCGGGACTACAGAAAGCCATTAGTCCGGGGATACACAATAAAAAGCGGTAATGGTCTCATAAAGCCTCACAACACCACAGCAGACATTCTGATTCTGTCTATTAAAAGGCTGGCCCTCGGACGAGCGCAAATAAGGAAGCCATTTCTCTTTTTGTGCATTGTTGCCTGGGGTCTCGTGCTCGTGATCAATGTACAGCGAGACGCAGCGGGCTGAGGGGCTATTTATTTACACCCGTCCTCCAGTTGAGGGGGGAGATTAGAGGGAGAGAAGGTTGTGATTATGAAGTGGTTCTATTGAGCTACATATTACAGCCGCCTCATTGATTTACAGCGAGCCGTTTATAAATGCCAGATGTGCTCAGAGGGCTGGTTAGCGTATCAAAAAGGAGAACAAATGCGATCTGATCCCCGAAACCCGCTGTTAAGTCGTAATAACAAGGCACAGTTCATCGGGGTAGCATATAAATCAATGTTTTTGTCAGCTTTAGCCTTGCAGTGTAGCAAAAATAGATGAATCAAAAAAATCATTAAATTGATTAAATTATGATTAATGATTTTGTGGAATTGTGGATAATTCACAGTCGGTTACGTCCACATCGAAGCAACTAAGGCGGATCTGGGCAAATTAAGGCCCGTGGGCCACATGCGGCCCGAAAAGCTTTTCAATCTGGCCCAATGGACATTCCCAAATAATCTTTTTAGATCTTTAAAATCAAAACTGTAGCTGTCATTATGATGTGCAGTGATGTTTTCAAATGACCGTAAGTCTTGAACTATACAAAGTATTTCAATGGTTGGAATCTGCGCTTTTGCATGATATACTAGTTACTATGGCAATCTAATTAGTTACTATGGTAATCTAAGTCACAGCAGCTCAGACCAGGCACCAAGCAGTGTGGGTGGGGAGCGTTTCCACAGAGTGTTTCCAGAGCGGCCAGCCTAAAATGTGGGTGTCAGGGACAGACGCGAAAGGAGATTTTTACAACAAAGTTCTAAGCTTAGTGATATATCAGATTGTAGGTGGGTTTTTTTGCGTTCGTATTTTGCTGTGTTTGTTGCTTTCGCTTGATTGTAAAATATGTCGGTCAAGAGGGGGTGTGACATTCATATCTTGTCAATATTTAGTGTTTTATCCTTCATAGTTAATACTGTAAATCCCACATTCTTTATTTTCATGTACATTCTGGGTGTCTCATTCAGTAAAAAAAATTAAAATTCCATTCCGTTTTTTAAGGCGGTCTGTCATAACGTTTTTAGCATTCAATCAGACATTATTGTAAGGTTTTGTATTAGTGTTCCTAAAAATCAGATATACCAGTCCCCAGACACATTTTTTTCTCTAAATTTGCCCCCCCACTGAGTCAAAATTATTGCCCAGGCCTGAACTAAGACAATATAGATTGCAGTACCTCGCTACAACCTGAAGGGGCACTGTTGCTTCATTGTCAAGGTTGCTGTCGACATCTCTAGATCTTAAAAAAAACATTCAATGTGTATTTTCCATAACACCTGTTTAAAAAAATCTTATTGGAATAAAACAGAGTTTCTCAAACAATGAGGCGCGATGAGGAGTCAGCGGGCTGTGAGAGTCAGGGGACTTCCAATATTAACGTCTTCATAAACTTGAACGATACACAGACCTTGAGATTTGTGACAGCAGTGCTCTGATTAATCAACAGGCTGACCATTAGATATAACAAAGAATACATAGCTCTTTGGTTTACCGACAATAATTGAGAACCACTAGATTGAAATATAAAAAATGTTTGATTGATAGCTGTTTTTAGCCATACTCAAATTGATCCTTTATGTCCCGGTTTAATGATGATGGCCATAACAACCAACCAATTGGTTTTGATTGATTGATTGAGACTTTTATTAGTAGGTTGCACAGTGAAGTACATATTCCGTACAATTGACCACTAAATGGTAACACCCGAATAAGTTTTTAAACTTGTTTAAGTCGGGGTCCACGTAAATAGATTCATGATACAGATATATACTATCAGATATATACTATCATCATAATACAGTCATCACACAAGATAATCACATTGAATTATTTACATTATTTACAATCCGGGGTGTGGAGGGGGTGGGGAGGAGGGTAGGTTTGGTTGTTATCATCAGTCATCAACAATTGAGAACAGAGAAATGGATATTGGAACAGTGTAGATCTGACTTGGTAGGATATGGACAGCAAGTAGTGGGCAGGCAGAGAGAGAGAGCGAGAGAGCGAGAGAGAGAGAGAGAGAGAGAGAGAGAGAGAGAGAGAGAGAGAGAGAGAGAGAGAGATCAGAAGGCATAAGAAAAAGTATCTGCATTTGATTGTTTACATTTGATTATTAACAATCCGGGGAGGGTGTTAGTTTAGGGTTGTAGCTGCCTGGAGGTGAACTTTTATTGCGGTTTTGAAGGAGGATAGAGATGCACTTTCTTTTATTGTGTGGCATAGAAAGAGAATGAGTTAAGACCTTTGTTAGTTCGGAATCTGGGTTTAACGTGGTTTGTGGAGCTCCCCCTGGTGTTGTGGTTATGGCGGTCATTTACGTTAAGGAAGTAGTTTGACATGTACTTCGGTATCAGGGAGGTGTAGTGGATTTTATAGACTAGGCTCAGTGAAAGTTGTTTTATTCTGTCCTCCACCCTGAGCCAGCCCACTTTGGAGAAGTGGGTAGGAGTGAGGTGGGATCTGGGGTGGAGGTCTAGAAGTAATCTGACTAGCTTGTTCTGGGATGTTTGGAGTTTAGATTTGAGGGTTAATAGAGCGTTAATAATTGTGTCGACTATGTGGAATGTATGGTTGATAAAGAAATTGAGTCAAAATGGAGCTCGGCACTTTGCTGCAAACTGTAGAGCAGCTATTGATTCCGTCTCAACAGCACTTCCATTTCCAGGTTAAGGGTGAACACTCGGAAATAACACCAGGGCGGCTAATCTTGGCGTTATCTTCACCACGACAATGAAGCTGACCAACTTTTGGCAGAACAACTTTTTCATGCATTTCATCTTCAGCTCTTGCCTAATTACTAACACATGTTCAAAGAAAAGACCTGAGACGTACCAGTGCTGGCGCGTCACTTAATACTAACAAAAGTGCAATCAGCAGCTGCCCGAGTAATACTAAGTTGAGATGGACTCTGTTAAAGCTCTTCATCTTTGACATCATCAGCTCTACATGACATTGGTGAGACTTTGGCGTGAGCGATGTGGAATGATGTGGGACTAGGGTTGGGCGATATATTGAGTTTGTAAGATGTATCGATATATTTTTAAACAAGATATGACTTAAGAAAATATCGTAATATCGTTATCATGTATTTTACGTTAAAATGACCAAACACTGCTTATTTGTTGTGTTCCTTGTTCTCCCCCGCTTCCAACTCCCTCAAAAACACTCCATGGACTACTTAACCCCTCCCCTTCATCGATGTGTTTGCACGTATAAGAACATCCATGATTGGTTGGTTGTTTACTATGATGAGTCACGATTGGTTGAGATTCGGGCAAAACATTAGGGTCGGGCCAATCTGAGGCAAGATAGGGCGATTCGTCGAACCAGGAAGGGAAATCACAACAGACATCCCAAATGACGAGGAGAGAGTCGTAGAAGAGAAGAGGGAATATTTAAGCGGGCGATTTGTATATTAAAAAAACTAGTGGAAGATGGCAGAGGGATTTTCTTCCTTAGATTTTTCTTTTAGCGATGTAAACAACGTCCAGGAATCTTTGACGTCTACTTGGCCACATTTGGACAAATGTATGGATAAAACATTCATTTGAGTTGTTTACCACGTAAGCCCAAATCAAAACTGTTCTCGAGTTGCCAAGCCGGGCATATTTCGCACGAGAAATGCTGCCAAAAATGTAAGCCGAAGTGAGGAAGATCATAGCCGCACAATTAAGTCAAGTCACTTACTTGGCGCTGACCACAACCGTACATGTGTGACAGTCCATTACATCGTCGACTGGGACTTAAAAAGTTCCTGCCTGCAAATGTATTTGTTATCCGAGTTTGATATATTTTGTATTATTTGCACAGCTATTTTATTTATTTTACGTATAAATAATATTTTTATATTTTATTTATGTTATGTAATTCTGTGCTACTTAAACCGTTTTTTTACTGTGCTGTTAATACCCATCTTGACTAACTGGGTTTATAAAAGTGCCACTGACTGTTTACAGTACAGTTGTCATTCACTTCAATTTCAGTGAATCTCGCTCAAAAATGAATATCTTTATATGTATACTTTCACCGGAAAATATATCAAGGTATATATCGAATATCGAGTTTAAGTAAAAATATATCGAGATATATTTTTTCGTCCTTATTGCCCAGCCCTACGTGGGACACATAATGCTAACAACACAGCTAAATGGTCATTGCTGCAACTAGAGGATCCTTCGGGCAATCGGTGAGTACTGTAATGAAACAAGTGCAAAGACGACTCATCATAGCAGTCTGTTGGGCGCGACAATGACTGTTTCATTTCGGTCGGATCATAGTCCTCCACTCAGCCCAGGTCTTTTGCCTTCAGCTGCCAGGTTGCAGTGTCGATCTTCAGTTCCCTCAACGTCCGAGCCGGTATGGAATCTATTTCTCCTGACCATTTTCATGAAACTGCTTGCAAGAGGTTTCAAGTACTGCTAGCTTTTGCGGGACTAACAGCACATACTTGGCGAATCGAGGTTTCTCAGGGGCAAGCCCAGGCCGAGACAGACTGATTCCACGACTCGTTGCAGCAACTGACCAGATGATAGGTTTGTCTATCTCTGCTTTTGTGTAGAGTATGTCGCTATGGCTTCACGGTGGCAGAGGGGTTAGTGCATCTGCCTCACAATACGAAGGTCCTGAGTAGTCTTGGGTTCAATCCCGGGCTCGGGATCTTTCTGTGTGGAGTTTGCATGTTCTCCCCGTGACTGCGTGGGTTCCCTCCGGGTACTCCGGCTTCCTCCCACCTCCAAAGACATGCACCTGGGGATAGGTTGATTGGCAACACTAAATTGGCCCTAGTGTGTGGATGTGAGTGTGAATGTTGTCTGTCTATCTGTGTTGGCCCTGCGATGAGGTGGCGACTTGTCCAGGGTGTACCCCGCCTTCCGCCCGATTGTAGCTGAGATAGGCTCCAGCGCCCCCCGCGACCCCAAAAGGGAATAAGCGGTAGAAAATGGATGGATGGATGGATGTCGCTATGCTCTGACTGGCATGGTCCACCACAGACCTTGTGACAGTAGCATATTGAAACTGCCAGGATGTCCAGCCTCACCCACAAAAAAGACGACTACATGGGTGTTATTTCATGTTTTAGAGGGCTCTTATGTTGAAACTGGAACCAATTAGCTACTAAAACTGAAGCACGACTGTACTGTAAAAATTATCATACTAAAGTAGATATTTAAATTTACTTTAAAATTCATTAATTATGCCGCTGATGTTAACAGTGATGATATGCAATGTAGGGACGGGAAGATCAACCGGTTTGCATTGAACTTCAGTCATGTGCATGCGAGATACAAATGCAATAGTAGAGCATCATTAAATCGCTGCAGTTTTAGGGGGAAAATTAAGGTAGATTTGATCTCATATCGATTTCATTTTGATGTATTTTAACAAAAATAAAACAAAATTGCATTTTATAACTTCCTTTTAGTCGACGCGTGCCCAGCCAATACACAATCACCTCCAAACCAGTGGCGGCAGCTGGTCTTTCAAGTAGGGGGAAGCGCCTTTTCAGCTACTCTCTAAACACAAATACAGTCTCCAATAACAGATAAATGATATAAAGATGCTAGATTTTACTACTAAAACGTCACAGAGCATTGTGAGATTCTCCATATCAACTCCGAACAACAAAATTAAACTTAAAAAAAATACTCTGGCAGTGATGCATATTTCAAGATCGCTGGTTCACCCACACACAGTAAATCCAAAAGCGATTCAGCCTAAGACAGATCATCCAACCATCTTGGGCAAGCTCAGTGTCCAGGCCAACCGGAGCAAAGCCCACTTTCCATTCATTCACTTCCGGAGACGTTCGATGGGCGGGATAAAGCAGTGTATTTATGCCGTATTGAATGCTACTAGGGACAGATAGCGCTCAGACAAATTGTATTAAAATTGTATCCAATAGGGAATAAATACTTCTGATTTCAAGTGTATACATCATGTCCTCTTTAAACATCTTTTGGCTCCAGATTAATCAAATAGGACAACAGAATCAAAACGTAAATAAACTATTATCCGGGCAACGGATCATCACAATAAGATTCAAATTGATTAACAAAATGTTAATACTTTAGCCCAGAGGTTCTGAACATTTTTTACCTCGGGACCCAACTTTTCCACCACTCAAATATTAAGACTGAATTAGTATTCTTACTCTTGATTTTAATCGTATTCAATAATTACATCCAACCTACTTACACTTTAGAACCTTGTCAAATGATATAAAACTAGGTGTTAATCACAATTATTATTATTTATTCAACACATAAACCTTAGGCTGATGAGAAAAATGTGTTCTAACCATAAAACTGATACCAGCTCAGTGGCCTTGTGGTTAGAGTGTCCGCCCTGAGACTGGGAGGTTGTGAGTTCAAACCCCGGCCGAGACATACCAAAGACTACAAAAAAATGGGACTCATTGCTCCCTGCTTGGCACTCAGCATCAACGGTTGGAATTGTGGGTTGAATCACCAAATGACTCCCGAGCACGGCGCACAGATCATTATTCATGCGTTCGTTACGTCTCGTCTCGACTACTGTAACGTATTATTTTCGGGTCTCCCTATGTCTAGCATTAAAAGATTACAATTGGTACAAAATGCGGCTGCTAGACTTTTGACAAGAACAAGAAAGTTTGATCATATTACGCCTATACTGTATATACCTTTATATACATACATACCTATATACAGTATATACCTATACTGGCTCACCTGCACTGGCTTCCTGTGCACTTAAGATGCGACTTTAAGGTTTTACTACTTACGTATAAAATACTACACGGTCTAGCTCCATCCTATCTATCTTGCTGATTGTATTGTACCATATGTCCCGGCAAGAAATCTGCGTTCAAAGAACTCCGGCTTATTAGTGATTCCCAGAGCCCAAAAAAAGTCTGCGGGCTATAGAGCGTTTTCTATTCGGGCTCCAGTACTATGGAATGCCCTCCCGGTAACAATTAGAGATGCTACCTCAGTAGAAGCATTTAAGTCCCATCTTAAAACTCATTTGTATACTCTAGCCTTTAAATAGACCCCCCTTTTAGACCAGTTGATCTGCCGTTTTTTTTCTTTTCTCCTCTGCTCCCCTCTTCCTTGTGGAGGGGGGCGGGGGGGGCACAGGTCCGGTGGCCATGGATGAAGTGCTGGCTGTCCAGAGTCGGGACCCGGGGTGGACCGCTCGCCTGTGCATCGGCTGGGAACATCTCTGCGCTGCTGACCCGTCTCCGCTCGGGATGGTGTCCTGCTGGCCCCACTATGGACTGGACTCTTACTATTATGTTGGATCCACTATGGACTGGACTCTCACAATATTATGTCAGACCCACTCGACATCCATTGCATTCGGTCTCCCCTAGAGGGGGGGTTACCCACATATGCGGTCCTCTCCAAGGTTTCTCATAGTCATTCACATCGACGTCCCACTGGGGTGAGTTTTTCCTTGCCCTTATGTGGGCTTTGTACCAAGGATGTCGTTGTGGCTTGTGCAGCCCTTTGAGACACTTGTGATTTAGGGCTATACAAATAAACATTGATTGATTGATTGAATACTGGTTATGTTTCTTAACTAAACTGTCAATAAAATTAAAATACAGCTTCACCTTTTAAGTCATAATTTTTAGCACTTCAGAAACTTCTTCTATTTGTTTGTTATTGTCATTACTGGCACTAGTGTATTACAACTGAGTAGCGCTGCGGCCATAAGGACTGCAGATGAGAAACAGATATTTATTGGCTATGGTTAAGAAACAAGGCTTTAGTCAAATGTGTGTAGTCAATAGTTGATTAAAGGAAATGCAACCAGAAAACATAAGCAGATCAGAGAAATGTAATTAAATGCACATCCCTAGTTGCTACCTAGCTGTGTGTCTTTTGTGGCTAACTAGATAACCACAAGACATGCCAAGCGTTTAATTATGGCTGCCGTTGCACAATATTACATCAGCAAATTAGCCTCACGAGGAGGGGGGATTTAATGAACAGCTCTATTTCTGTTAACCGCCTGATGATTAAGCGCCTACCAACCAAACCGAGTCGTAACAGCAAAAATTTCCGACGCTCCGCGGATTGCTTTCTTCCACTCAAACAGGTAAGAAAGTCTCGGGAGTGACATTCCAACAGGCAGCTCCTAACTTACAGTGAGATTGAACTCGCCCGGAGACAATGACAAGGCTCCTCTCTGTCGAATGTCACATCTAATTTCCAGCCTGACTGCCATCCGCCTCTGGCTCCTGCCAATAATAGCTCATCAAAACAACACAGCGCTTCTTGGCACCGAAATAAAGGCGGCCCGTCCACGGCCGTGCCACTCACTTGTCAATTAAGAGTCCTCTTCGCGCCGACACTCGCGACTTAAAAGAAACAGTCGAGGACGTGATGAATCCGAGCCGACAAGACGGGAAGGCGGTGGGCTGCGACGCAGAACCATAATGCGCTTGAGATATGGATAATAACTGACACCACTGGCAGGTTTTATGAAGTTTTATTTCATTTGTCAGGGCCTCTTTCTTTGTCTTCTAGCTCAATCACTCCTGAGTCATCGGGGGAGAAGAGCCTGAAGGCTCCCGGGCTCATATTGCGCTCCATGAATCTCACTTGTTTAATGGAAAATTGCTTGTAAAGGAGGCGAAACTAACCTGATTCTAGACGGTCCGACCTCATGGAAAAACAGGCGGGTGAAAACGTACACGCGCAAACCGCAAATGACAAGAGAAATAGCCATCAAGCGCGGTATTTGATCACTAAGTCGACAAATGGAGCGGTAAGTGTCGGAGGCTGTCTCGGCGAATGCCTCGCACGCTCGACTCCGACCGACCGCATGACGTTAATTCCCCGACTCAAGCGCCCCTCCCGCCAGTCCCTAATCCCGCCTGGGAAATGTGACAAGATCATTCTTTAGGCCCGCTTTACGCTAAATAATCTGCCCATCACAGGCCTTGCGGTGTCAAAACACGCTACCTGTACATTTTCACCCCCCCGGATTAGGATTCAAAAATTAAATCTAGACAAGTAAATGTGAGGATTACAGAAAACACCATCAGTGGTGTGTTTGTGGACGACTGGATAATGAATTGATCAATACGGTGACAAGGTTTACCCCTAATGACAGCGGAGTCTTGCTAATTCCGCCGTACAGGAGAGGCTTCAGCAAGTTCCCGCAAAGTTCCTAACGATTAATATGGCAGCTGTCGGGTTGAATCGAGGTGTCAGTTCCAGTGCTAACGAGGCGGGTTAGGTGAAGTTAACTCCTCCGTACAGCATGACTGCGAGCCGCCGTCATCCTCACCTGCCTGATATGGCGAGTGGCCGACAGTGCTTAATCTCCGAGGGCTTTCCTGACCAGCTTTAACTAATCGAGGAGACAAAGTGAGAAAAGACCCTTCAACCGCCGCGATCTCGGCTGCACCTCGACTCCTTTCCGAACTCTTCCGCCGTCAAACGCCTCAGATCTAAGTCTTGCCAAACGTCCCGTCTTAACCGCATCGCACTCGTAACACCTCCAGACAACTTCTTATTCCGTGCCAGTTTTCTGGTGGGGCCTCCCGCCCCTCTTAAAGCCTCCCCCACCTGCCTCACGGTCTATTTTCTTGTCATATTTGCTTGAAGGACGACTCGACTCGACGTCTAATTCCCTGCACTTTAAAGACGCGGTGCATTCAAGGTGCATTACCATGCTATCGAGGTGATGGGAGCAATTTGGAGCTGTCATTCAGTCATGGAAATATCAGAGAGACTCGGTGTCTCCTGCAAGCTGTCAAAGGCCCATGTGAAGTTGGCGGAGAGCGTAATCGGGATCTTATTCACTCGACACCATTTACTTGTCAACGCGGCGCTCTCTCTTTGCCTCTGGACGGTAGATCATAATGAGATCAGGATATAATATAGCCAGATTTAGAGCTATTCAAATGGAAAGGTCAAATTGTGGCAGAGTGGGGAGAAGAATGTACATAAAGAGCCGTATAGGGCGTCTTAGGCTTAGAAGTATAAAATGGTAGCTCTTGCCACACAGACGGCAGTTAGTTAAGGCCGTTAATTTCCCCGTAGACGCGCCACTGCGGGCGACACACTGGGGCTGTACTTAACCATTATTAATGTGACAGGCCTCGGTGCAAGGCAAATCAATTAAACAGGAGCAATCAGCATTGTCTGGAATGGCGGGGGCCTTTTAAGGCTGTTTTCATGTGACAAGAGGGCCGCGTGACGCAGGCCCCGGCTCCCGGACTTGACAGGGGCAGGAGAGCGGCATGAAACAATAGCACCTTCTAACCATCATCTCCCCTTTTTACCTGTCACATCCACTCGGCCTGTCTCGGTGCTGACGTGGCACGCCCCGCGCTGGCTGGCTGGCTGGCTTGCTGAGGCATGAGGAAGGCTACAATGTTTACGACGGAGATGTGGGTATCTTTGGAAAAAGATGTATGCAAAATTGCAATTTTCACACCTGTTTTACAGTACAGGTCTTCTGGGGTATTTTAACTGTGTACAACGTACTGGAAACATTCAAGATGTCAATCTCAAACCCTGAGTCTCTGCAGGGAGTGGTGAAGACGGCGGAAAAGACATCAGGACTCCTTGATCAGGGGAAACGGAAACTCTGAGAATCCCCCTGATCAAGAACTAACTTGGTGCTCTGGGTGCATCTGTTAAAAGCAGCCTCAGAAACCTTGGAGTTGTGTTTGATGAGTCCATGTCTTTGCAGGGTCACTGTCGTCAACTGACCAAAAACTGTTTATATCATCTCGAAAAATATTTCTCAAGTGAGAAATTTGTTGTCAAAATTGGGTCTCGAAATGATCATTCACGCCTTCATTTCGTCTCGCATTGACTATTACAATTCTCTTTTCACTTTTTACAACAAGTCAACGCTAAAGAGACTTCACACTGTACAAAATGCGCCTGCCAGACTTTTGACCGGTGCACCCAGAACAGCCCATATTACCCCCGTTTTATCCAGTCTTTATTGGCTTCCAGTTAAATTCCGCATTGAGTTTAAAGGGGAACATTATCACCAGACCTATGTAAGCGTCAATATATACCTTGATGTTGCAGAAAAAAGACCATATATATTTTTTAACCGATTTCCGAACTCTAAATGGGTGAATTTTGGCGAATTAAACGCCTTTCTATTATTCGCTCTCATGACGTCACATCGGGAAGCAATCCGCCATTTTCTCACTTTCGTCGGTGTGTTGTCGGAGGGTGTAACAACACGAACAGGGACGGATTCAAGTTGCACCAGTGAACCAAAGATGCGAAAGTGGCAAGAAATTGGACGAAATTTGTTCAAAATACGAGGCTGTGGGTAAAGCCGACGAAATGGTCAGTCGTTTGTTCCGCACACTTTACCGACGAAAGCTATGCTACGACAGAGATGGCAAGAATGTGTGGATATCCTGCGACACTCAAAGCAGATGCTGACATCAACTCCAAAACTGGACAGATCAGCTTTCAGGAAAAGAGAGCGGATGAGAGTATGTCAGTATTTTGTGTCTATTTAGGTATGGTTAACCTGAGTGCTGAAATGGCCTGTCTGCACTCTCAAAGTGCATGTTGTTGCCAAATGTATTTCATATGCTGTAAACCTAGTTCATAGTTATTAGTTTCCTTTAATGCCAAACAAACACATACCAATCGTTGGTTGGAAGGCGATCGCCGAATTCGTCCTCGCTTTCTCCCGTGTCGCTGGCTGTCGTGTTGTTTTCGTCGGTTTCGCTTGCATACGGTTCAAACCGATATGGCTCAATAGCTTCAGTTTCTTCTTCAATTTCGTTTTCGCTACCTGCCTCCACACTACAACCATGCGTAATCTGTTGAATCGCTTAAGCCGCTGAAATCCGAGTCTGAATCCGAGCTAATGTTGCTATAATTTGCTGTTCTATCCGCCATGTTTGTTTGTATTGGCATCACTGTGTGACGTCACAGGAAAATGGACGGGTGTATATAACGATGGTTGAAATCAGGTACTTTGAAGCTTTTTTTTTTAGGGATATTGCGTGATGGGTAAAAAAATTTTTAAAACTTCGAAAAATAAAATAAGCCACTGAGAACTGATTTTTAATGGTTTTAACCATTCTGTAATTGTGATAATGTTCCCCTTTAAGATTTTAGTCCTGACATTCCGTGTGTTGCATGGTGGGGCCCCTCAGTACATCACTGACTTGCTTTGCCCCTACTTTTCAGGGCGCAGCCACCGGTCTTCATGGCCAGGGTCTTCTAAAGATCCCAAAAACTTGTTTTAAAACCCATGGAGACCTGGCATTCCAGGCTATAGCTCCCAGACTCTGGAACAATTTTCACCAGTCCCTCCATGATCTTGACTGCGTTGAAACTTTTAAGAAACATTTGAAAACTTCTCTTTTTAGTAAAGCTTTCAGTTAATGCACCTTTTAACTATCATTTTTAATCCACTTTGTATCCTTTTTATGATGTTGCCCCTGTTGTTTTAAATTGAATTGTTGTTATACTTCACCTATGTTTTGTACAGCGCTTTGTGATTTTATCGGTGAAAAGCGCTTTATAAATAAAATGTACTTACTTACCGTATTTTTCGGAGTATAAGTCGCACCGGCCGAAAATGCATAATAAAGAAGGAAAAAACATATATAAGTCGCACTGGAGTATAAGTCGCATTTTTTGGAGAAATGTATTTAATAAAACCCAACACCAAGAAGAGACATTTGAAAGGCAATTTAAAATACATAAAGAATAGTGAACAACAGGCTGAATAAGTGTACATTATATGACGCATAAATAACCAACTGAGAAGGTGCCTGGTATGTTAACGTAACATATTATGGTAAGAGTCATTCAAATAACTATAACATATAGAACATGCTATACGTTTACTAAACAATCTGTCACTCCTAATCGCTAAATCCCATGAAATCTTATACGTCTAGTCTCTTACGTGAATGAGCTAAATAATATTATTTGATATTTTACGGTAATGTGTTAATAATTTCACACATAAGTTGCTCCTGAGTATAAGTCGCACCCCCGGCCAAATTATGAAAGGAAGTGCGACTTATAGTCCGAAAAATACGGTACTTACTTACTATCTAGGAGATTGCAAAAAGCCGCTGCCTGACCAGGGCTCAAAAAATCTGCAGAGACTCCTCCCACCCCCACCAAGGACTGTTTTCATTGCTGGACTCTAGAAAGAGGTTCCGTAGCCTCCGTAGCAGAACCTCCAGGTTCTGTAACAGCTTCTCCCCTCAGGCTATAAGACTCTTGAACGCATCATAATAATCCCCCCAATTCCCCCCCAAAAAACGGATTAACTCGCTGGACTATAAAGACAATATAACATACATCCATAAACGTGGATGGTTATCTGTACAACGACCTCATGCAACAAAATTCCGTTCTTATCTGTACTGTAAAGTTAAAATTTCAATTACAATAACAGGAAGTCTAAATCTAAGTCTCTGGTTTATTCTTAGGCTATGTCCGCAGAAATTAAATTATATTTTCAAAAATGCCTCTACGGAGTTAAAACAATCTGTGTGCACTAGAAAACACATTCACAGGCTGTCATAAGCATTTTATTCCATCAGAGGGCTAAAAAAAGGGGCAACAGCTGACTTGGTGACATTTGTAACGCCTCTGTTCATCAACATAGTGATGTATTAGATCAGGGGTGCTCACACTTTTTCTGCAGGCGAGCTACTTTTCAATTGATCAAGTCGTGGGGATCTACCTCATTCATATATATAATTTACATTTACTTATTTATGAAATATATGTTTTTGTTAACAAGTTAAAGGTGTTTAATGATAATGCAAGCATGTTTAACACATATAGTTAATATTGTTAAAAAATTAAAGGTGTTTAATGATAATACAAGTATGTTTAATACATATAGTTAATATTGTTAACAAGTAAAAGGTGTTTAAAGATAATGCAAGCATGTTTAACACATATAGTTAATATTGTTAAAAAATTAAAGGTGTTTAATAATAATACAAGCATGTTTAATACATATAGTTAATATTGTTAACAAGTTAAAGGTGTTTAATGATAATACAAGCATGTTTAACACATAGTTAATATTGTTAAAAAATTAAAGGTGTTTAATGATAATACAAGAATGTTTAATACATATAGTTAATATTGTTAATAAGTTAAAGGTGTTTAAAGAGCTTTCTGAGACTCCTATTTTGTTAGCGCAACTGTGCAACTGTGCAGTCGGTCTTTGGAGTTTTGACGACAGGTACGGCGCCAGAGTCTGTTGAAATAAAGTGTTTCTCGCCTTCCAGTTGGTAATTTTAATGAGCTGGCAGCAGCCAGCGTCATCTCAGAAGACCCTCGAGTGCCGTGAATGTCAATCAAGTGACGAAAGTGACGTCATACTGAAGATTTATGATCGCTCATTTTTAGGACTATTTTTTTAATGCCTGGCTGGTGATCGACTGACACACACTCCGAGATCGACCGGTGGCTCGCGATCGACGTAATGAGCACCCCTGTATTAGATGTACAAAGATGTAGAGTTGTACAGGATACCAGTATTAGTATAGTACCGCGATACTAATGAATCATATTCGGTACTATACCGCCTCTAAAAAGTACCGGTGCCCTGTTTCTAGTCAGCAGCGTTGTAAGTGCGTCAATATCACTAATCATTGTCTCCATGGAGACAAATCAAGTACAATTATTTCAAGTATCAACCCTGCAAGGCGCGTGACGGCTCTATATGCTTCACCACACACCACAGCACATAGAGCCATAATAATGGATGAGTAAAATCTTATCTATAGTTGACATAGTCAACACAAGGTTTCATCATGTCCAATCTTTAACCATTAAGGCAACCATCCTAACTTTAATCACACTGATCACATGTGAATGAAATGCATACTTAATCAACAGCCATACATGTCACACTAAGGGTGGCCGTATGAACAACGCCAACACTGTCATAAACATGTGCCATATAGTGGAACTACACTAAACAACAATGACAAACACATTTTGGGAGAATATTTGCACAGCAACACAACATAAACACTACAGAATAAATTCCCAGAATTCCCTGCAGCACCAACTCTTCTGGGACGCTACAATATAAACAAACGCCATTGGTGGATCTACACCTAACATCCACTGTAATGATACCAAGTACAGGAGCGTATCGAGTCGATACTACTATGATTAGATCGATATTTTTTAGCATCACAAAATCCTTTTTCGTTTAAAAAAAATTTTGATTATGTTTATAAATTCAGGAAATATGTCCCTGGACACCTGAGGACTTTGAATATGACCAATGTATGATCCAGTAACTACTTGGTATCAGATTGATACCCACATTTGTGGTATCATCCAAAACTAATGTCAAGTATCATAGAAGGGAAGAATAAGTGATTATTACATTTGAACAGAAGTGTAGATAGAACATGTTGAAACAGAAAATAAGCAGATATTAACAGTAAATGAACAAGTAGACTAATCATTCATTTTCTACCACTTGTCCTTAATAATGTTGACAAAATAATAGAATGGAAAATGACACAATATGTTACTGCATATGTCAGCAGCTAAATTAGGAGCCTTTGTTTGTTTACTTACTACTAAAAGACAAGTTGTCTAGTATGTTCACTATTTTATTTAAGGACAAACTTGGAATAAGAAACATATGTTTAATGTACCGTAAGATTTTTTGTTAAAATAAAGCCAATAATGAAATTGTTTGTGGTCCCCTTTATTTAGAAAAGTGCCTAAATATTTTGGTACCGGTACCAAAATATTGGTAAAGGGACAACACTAATTAGATGTATAATGAGGTGGACATTATCTTTAAAATCAGCACACATTTACATGGAGCCACCTGGAATATTTTTTACATTGCATGTGTGTCAGCCACCACACAAAATGAAACCAACACCCGTGAGTAAAGAAACTAAACATTCTGTTATTAAATCAGGTTTAAATCAATAAATATTGTCACACATTTCTTCTGACACAAACCAAAAAAACAATTACTTAAGCCAGATTTCTCCAGTCTGGCTGGCTTTTTTTTAAAGCAATGTTTTTAAGGACAAAACTATATATTTGCCTGTGAACAATAATACCCGTGGACATCAGAGGTGGGACCAAGTCATTGTTTTGCAAGTCACAAGTAAGTCTCAAGTCTTTGCCCTCAAGTCCGAGTCAAGTCCCGAGTCAAGACAGGCAAGCCCCGAGTCAAGTCCAAAGTCAAGACTGGAAAGTCTCAAGTCAAGTCCTAAGTCCTGCATTTTGAGTTTCGAGTCCTTTCAAGTCCTTTTAACCACAGACTAATATATTAACACAGATTGTGTATGCTTTTCAAACGCTGTATTATTTATTAAAACAAGTGCATTTTAAATTGCAGGAAAGAAAATTGTGCTGACATTGCACTTTATAATAGCACTATTAACCAGTCATTTTAAACATTAACTCATTCCTTTACAGAACAAACACATTGAAAAATAAAGTGCAAATGTACTTATTTGTACAAAAGTGTTAACATTGAAAAAACATGACATATACGTGAACATAACAAAAAAGTTGTACTTTTTATATGTCAGGGCCCTATGCTGCATTGCATTTGCAAAAGACCAAACTAGCCAAGAGTCTGTCAGTCATTTGTGCACGATGGGGGCGTAGTATGATGCCACCATGGCTGAAAACTCGCTCCACTGGAGCACTGCAGGCAGGCACTGCCAAGACTCTCATGGCCACTCGGAACAGTGAAGGAAGAGTCTTCATGTTCAATGCCCAGAACAAAAAGGGGGAGAGAGTTGTTTTGGGTTGGTGCACTACTTGTAAGTGTATCTTGTGTTTTTTATGTTGATTTAATTAAAAAAAGAAAAAAAAAAAAAATTCTTGTGCGGCCCGATACCAATCGATCCACGGACCAGTACCGGGCCGCGGCCCGGTGGTTGGGGACCACTGAGGTAAACAACCAACAGTATGTCAGAAAGCTAGCTAAAACGGTACACATATTCATAATATAGTATACATTTTAACTGACCTTTATTTTACTATTTTTGTCTTTTTTTAGGTGGCTAAAATACGCGGTGCTGCTGACCGCCGTCTAACGTTACGTGTGATATATTGACTAACGTAACCCTGCTTAAAAAAAATCACTGAACAAAAAGTATGAATAATGTAGTGAACTGCAACAGATTCCCGTGTTTGCAATAACGTTATAACGTTAGCAGTGAGTTTACAGCCTCACTGATTTAACTACACAGCAAATAAAAGTCACGTTACTTAGCCAATAAACGTTATCTTACATTCAAAACTTACCGTTCTTTGTGCAACTTCAAATGCCGGACGAAGTTGGAAGTTGTTGCCTCTCCATCAGTAATTTTCGAACCGCATGTGTTGCATACTGCAAACCATTTTGTGTTGACCACCTCGTAATTTTTATACCCAAACGAAATTATTTTAGGTATCATTTTTTGTTCACTGGCGTGTGGTTTGGACATGTCTTCTTCGTTGGTTGTCCTGCAATTTGATTGGATGAATGCTGTGTGATGAAAACAAAGTAGATCTAATTTGATTGGCTGTTGTACTGAGAGCACACCAGCTGACACACGCAACGCTGATAGACAAGTACACAATGAAAAATACGGAGCGCTCCCGAATAACTTTTTCATCTTTGGGTTTTGGGGAAAGTAGCAAGTCATGTCAAGTCATGTCAATTCAAAAGGCTCAAGTCCAAGTGAAGTCACAAGTCATTGATGTTAAAGTCTAAGTCGAGTTGCAAGTCTTTTTACATTTTGTCAAGTCGAGTCTAAAGTCATCAAATTCATGACTCGAGTCTGACTCGAGTCCAAGTCATGTGACTCGAGTCCACACCTCTGGTGGACATGTCCAAATACATTGTTTCAGCTAACTCTTCTACTGCGGAACCGCTGCAGAATAAAATGTGAACACTTGTCCAAACATATACGGTGTTTCTTTTGCTATTATTTTTCTGACAAATACACCACACGGCGGCACTGCTAATCAACCTGTTAAAGTCTCAAGTGTAACACATCTCCAAACACTGACTATGGCTTTAGGGCAGTGGTTCTTAACCTTGTTGGAGGTAGCGAACCCCAACAGTTTCATATGCGCATTCACCGAACCCTTCTTTAGTGAAAAATAAAATTGGTTTTTTTTCAAATTCAAGACAAAGTTATATGTTTTTGGTAACACTTTAGTATGGGGAACATATTCTAAGTAACAAAGACCTAATTTAGAGTCATTTGGACACTAGGGGAACATATTCTAAGTAATAAAGACTTAATTTAGAGTTATTTGGTTAGGGTTAGTGTTAGAGGGTTAGGGTCAGGGTTAGAGGGTTAAGGTCATGTCGAATAAGGCATTAATAAGTACTTAATAATGACTAGTTAAGAGCCAATATGTTACTAATTTGCATGTTACTAAGCAACTAATTAATGGTGAATATGTTCCCCATACTAAAGTGTTGCCATGTTTTTTTGCTGGTGCATAAAATGAACCGTGCATGAACATCACCTTGTTCAAAGAACAAAACCAACACAGTGCATAAACTCACAACAAATTACACACCTGCAAACCAGTCAGCTGTTGCCGTATCCATAACACGCCGATAGGGAGAAGTTTGTATTTACACGATGAGTCGGGTGTGTTTTGACCTCCGCCGAACCCCTGAGGCCCACTCACCGAACCCTTAGGGTTCGATCGAACCCAGCTTAAGAACCACTGCTTTAGGGTGTTCAGCCACTGGGACATTTGGTGCATACTGTACCTTTAGTTGACTGGTAAGCACTTGTGAGTAACATTTAAGCAAAATTGGTTGTAAAAACACAGCGCCACCAAGCAAAACGTCTTGGCAAGGCCAAGGTAGGTCTTAACAACTAATTGTCCATTTGTCTAATGCAGAGCTGGGCAAATATTTTGACTCAGCGGCCACATTGACAGAAAAAATGTGTCTTGGGGGCCAATGTGTATAAATTATATGAATTAATTCAATTTTTTCAAAAACACTAATACCAAAAGTCACAATGTCCAATAGAATTCTAAAAATGTTATGACAGACCACCTCAAAAAAACAGAATGGAATTTTACAGTTTTTTACTGAATGGGACACCCAAAATGTACATGAAAATAAAGAAAGTGGGATTTACAATATTAACTATGAACAATAAAACACTGAATATTAACTACATATGAACATCGCTCCTCTTTTACTTCTCAGACCAACTCCGCGATAGTTGTGTATCTTTTACAATCAAGCAAAACACAACAAAAATGTAACAAACAGCAAAATATGAATGCAAAGGGTTATAAACACCTACAATATGATATAGTATCACTTTTATGCAGAAATTTGTTGTAAAAATTTGCTGACTCATGCGTTTCGGGCTGGCACTCTGCTTTGTTCCTCGTCTGAGCTGATGTGACGTAGATTACCGTAATAACTTGAATATCACTCAAAAGCGCAGATTTCAACCATTGAAATACTTTCTATAGTTCAAGACTTATGGTCATTTAAAAACAGCACTGCACATCATAATGGCAGCTACAGTTTTGATGTTAAAGGTCTAAAAAAATTATGTGGAACGTCCTGCGGGCCTTATTTTGCCTAGGTCTGGTTAAATGATTATAAAACGTTCAGTATATATGTATGACATGTATCCTAGCATGTCTTCCAAAGCATTTAAAACACAACAAATGGGGGCACCACCAATGTCATTTATAGTCATTTGTGTGTAAGCTAACTCTGAACCGCTACACACAGACGAGTATAAAAATGTCAAAATATGCACCCCTACTGTGGAGTCTGCACTATTATAGCATTGTTATTACATTTCAAAGTGCTTAAAGGGAAATTGTACTTTGTGTCTATCACAATCCTTATGTAAGACAAAAACACGTTTTTTTTGTTTGTTTTAATTCATTCTAACTCGTAAATAAATGGTAGCAAAAGTCAGCTAACAATGGCACCAATGAGAGTCACTCTACTCCGCCTATAAAGTTAAAGTTCAAGTACCAATGATAGTCACACACACTAGGTGTGGTGAAATGTGTCCTCTGCATTTGACCCATCCCCTTGTTCACCCCCTGGGAGGTGAGGGGAGCAGTGAGCAGCAGCGGTGGCCGCGCCTGGGAATCATTTTTGGTGATTCAACCCCCAATCCAACCCTTGATGCTGAGTGTCAAGCAGGGAGGTAATGGGTCCCATTGTTATAGTCTTTGGTATGACTCGGCCGGGGTTTGAACTCACAACCTACCGATCTCAGGGCGGACACGCTAACCACTAGGCCACTGAGCAGGTTAAAGCACTCTAAAATACATCCATTGTTGATGTTTATACACACAGTAAGTATATATGTAATGTAGTAACAAGCACATTCATACTAACATGTAATATTTAGGAATTTTGATCACTTTAAGCACACAGCAGCGCATTAATTTCACAGACACATCACATTCGCTTTTCCCTTCAACAAATACAAAGTATCATGTAGCAGTATTGCTAAGTGCTGAACTTCGAACATAACAAATCAATCCCTTACTGTACAATATCTGCTCTCACTAGGATGCCTACTGATGGAATGTTCATTTCTTCCTGTTTAGAAAAATAATTAATCATAATCCTCACTAAGTGTTAAAATAAAAAGTGCCGCAAACAAGCATCTATTAGTGTTTTTCTCGGCAACTCCGGGTATAAGTTGACTGGAAAGGTTGACCAACTTCTCGGTTTATCGCCACATCCTGCTTCTATCCAGGTGGGAGGTATGATTTATAATCTAGAATTTATAATCTAGAATTAACTTTCACTAGCTCACAGCCAATGCAGTATTTTATGACTTCGAATGCATTAAAAAAAACATGCGTTCTCGTCTTACATAGGGATTTTTTGTGATCGCCAATTTTTTTTTCAAAAAGTGCAGCTCCCTTTTAATAGAACTGACTTGGCATTTCTCACACAGCTCAATACACTCCATAAAACATCCACCGTGACTTTTGGGTGTTTAAACGAATCGCCAAAAAACTTTGTACGTACTTTTAAGAGATCGACAACAAGAAGAAATTGAGCAAGATTGGTTGAAAATCATTTCAGGCACAACCAATAGGGGACCAAATCATGTATTTTATAATAATGACTAAACTGTATACATACCACATTTGTGCAAAACTACTATAATGTGTCTGTGCAACACATAGCTTACATTATGTGCCATACTAATGCTAGTTTATCTTAAATGATTAAGCCAGACCCGTATTCAGTTATGCAAGGTTGCATTACAACATAACATTAATAGCAACCGTTGTCAGTGACATTAAAGGGGAACTGCACTTTTTGGGGAATTTTGTTTATCATTTACAATCATTATGAGAGACAGGAAGAAAAAAGGTTGTTTTTTTTGCATTCTAACATGTCAAATTCGGCTCGTTCTTGGTAGCAAGCAATGCAGCTAATAGGAGCAATCAATTCTACCTCTAAATTACTTTAAAATGCATTGAAAAATCGACAACAATACTCCATTTACATTTTGTACCCTGCATAATAACCAAGCTGTAGCGACATCGTTATTGTAAGAAACATCCTTTCTATCGTAGTAACACATAGGCGTGCTTCGGTATTGGCCGTAAAAGCTAACTATGGCAAGAGATAAGCGAGCTCCTACGTCAGCACGAAACACGTTTCAGTTAGTTATGTACAACACTGCGAGAGGACACCAGTCTGTACTGACTGGAAAACACGAACAATCATATTACAGTATCTGCAAATTAGCTCACATTTCATGTTTAGTTTGTACACGACTAGCCAGACAACATATGTGGTCTGTCATGATACACGCATGACGTGCTGCGTGTTTGATGAACAATATAAAGTGTGACTCACTCGAACTCGAGTTGTCTGTTTGGTCCAGGAGGCCAGGGAAGTTTTTTCCAGGTTAATTTGGGTAAGCACTCCATTTATGTCGGAATAGCTTGGCTTCAAATTCCGCATTTTGCAGCTTTGAGTCCCTTTTACCTCACTCTCTTTGCTTCCATCTGCTCCAACATCTCACTCTTCCTTGCTGGCTTCTAAAGTTCAAGTTAAAGTACCACTGATAGTCACACAAAGTAGGTGTGGTGAAATTACTCTCTGCATTTGACCCATCCCCATGTTCACCCCCTGGGAGGTGAGGGGAGCAGTGAGCAGCAGTGGTGTCCGCGCTCGGGAATCATTTTTGGTGATTTAACCCCCAACTCCAACCATTGATGCTGAGTGTAATGGGAGGTAATGGGTCCCATTTTTATAGTCTTTGATATGACTCCGCCAGGGTTTGAACTCACCATCTACCGATCTCAGGGCGGACACTCTAACCACTAGGCCACTGAGCAGAAACTAGAACTACTTCTAGAGCAGGGGTCGGCAACCCGCGGCTCTTTGATCACTCTGTTGCGGCTCAGCAGCTTACTTGCTGAACCCCCATATTTTCCCGTGAGACTTCCGAATTTCAGTGCCTCTCGCAGAAGACTCCCGGGATCAATATTCACCGATTTTCACACTTACAGATATAATAAGGGCGTGCTATGATGGTACAACATTCGGCGCCCTCTACAATCTGTATTAACAGCGTGCCAGCCTAACAATTGTTATACAATATACATCTTCTGCTTGCACACGTACGTGACAGCAAAGCATACTTGGTCAACAACCACACAGGTCACACTGACGGTGACCATATAAAACAACTTTAACACTCTTACTAATAATGCGCCACACTTTGAACCAAAACCAAACAAGAATGACAAACACATTTCGGGAGAACATCTGCACCTTAACACAACATAAACACAACAGAACAAACACCCAGAATCCCATGCAGCCCTAACTCTTCCAGGATACATTATACACCCCTGCTACCACCAAACCCCGCCCCTACCCCAAGCCTGCTCCCTCACACATCAAACCCCCCCCCCCTCTCTCTCTCTCTGTGCAACGGTTGAGGTGGGCGGGGTTTGGTAGCGGGGGTGTATAATGTATCCCGGAAGAGTTAGGGCTGCATGGGATTCTGGGTATTTGTCCTGTTGTGTTACGGTGCAGATGTTCTGCCGAAATGTGTTTGTCATTCTTGTTTGGTGTGGGTTCACAGTGTGGCGCATTATTAGTAAGAGTGTTAAATTTTTTTTTTTATACCGCCACCGTCAGTGTAACCTGTGTGGTTGTTGAGTAAGTATGCCTTGCTGTCACCTTTGTGAGCAAGCGGAAGCCCCATACTACATGTGGCTGATCAGCTACGCTGGTTGTAGTGGGCGCTATATGCTGTACCATCACGGCACGCATGACGCTGACAAGCGCTATTCGTATAAAACTCGCGGTGTGGGCAGTGTGTCTGAGACCCCTGGTTATACATAGCACAAAGCAAAAAAAAAATTTTGTATGCAGTGTTATTTCATTTAAAATTTCAAAAGTGTTTGCGGCTCCCATTGTTTTCTATAATTTGTGAAACTGGTCAAAATGGCTCTTTGACTGGTAAAGGTTGCCGACCCCTGTTCTAGAGGAAGTAGCTAATTCTCAATATATTTAGATTAAAAAATATAAAGTTGTGAATCCTAATTTGTCCAAAAAAAGGTGTATTCGCTTTTTTTGTTACCGAATCTGCCATGATTAGAAGACACACACACCTTTGGTTCTGGAAGTACGGCACACATTTGTTGCCAGAAGTCGGAAGTCAGTGCCTCAGACTGGAAGTCTCTGCAGAGAGTGGCGAGGACGCCGAAAAAGATCATCAGGACTCCTCTTCCTCCTATCCAGGAGATCGCAAAAAGCCGCCGCCTGACCAGGGCTCAGAAAATCTGCAGAGACTCCTCCCACCCCCACCAAGGACTGTTTTCACTGCTGGACTCTAGAAAGAGGTTACGCAGCCTAGCAGAACCTCCAGGTTCTGTAACAGCTTCTTCCCTCAGGCCATAAGACTCTTGAACGCATCATAATAATCCCCTCAATAACGGATTAACTGGCTGGAATATAAAGACAATATAACATACGTCCATAAACGTGGATGCATATGCAAAAGTGCAATATATTTATCTGTACAGTAATCTATTTATATCTGCACCTATTGCTCTTTTATCCAGCACTACAACGAGCTAATGCAACGTAATGTTGTTCTTATCTGTACTGTAAAGTTCAAATTTGAATGACAATAAAAGAAAGTCTAAGTCTAAGTACGCTGCTCTGTAAACGGAAATAAATGCACCAAGTAATTAGTTCCGGCAATAATTTAAATGACCAAATTACGGTAAATATTGTGCATATAACATATTGTTATGAACATGTCTGTTACTACATTATATATAGGCTTGCCGTGTGTATATAAAAACATTGTTTTAGAGGGCTTTGAAGTTGTTTTAGAGGTCCTTGAAGACTACAATGGCTCCTTTAAAATCCCCCCAAAAAAGACATGTTCTTGTACGATTGACAAAATTAAAAAAAAAAAGTGCAGTTCCCCTTTAATAGCTTTTTATCCACTATGACGAACATACACTTGTTTTTGCACATAAAGTACCTACATTTTACTCAGACTGACTATATGGTATTTAAAGTCACGTTTATTACAGACAACAGGAACAGCTAAGGCAACAGTCCAAAAATAAAAAAAGAGGAAGCTTTGATGACTTTTCTTCCTAAAAAAAAACACCCAGCAGAGGTTATTTTTTTAATTAGTGCGTCCTCATGCTAGATTGCAAACTATCTTCAGCTTTTCAAACACATAGGTCGCTTGCAGAGACCCCGATCATTTAGCTGATGTCCTACTTTTAAAAAGCTGCTGTATTGGCAGCGGCTCTAGCTGATCCATAAACGTGTCCGGCGTCGGTGAAATACAACCAGGAGATTTCAGGCTCTCTGTTTAAAAGTAATGAATTACGACGACAGGAGGGGCTGGGAGGGGGTGGAAAAATGTGCAGCCATTTAGGGACGAAGCCGAGAATTTGGTGTGCGCCTCGGCGGGCCATCCATCAGGGCCACAATAAAAGAGTTTTTGGCTGACGGCGGGAATTTATGGTCGCCCTTCCCTGTCCTAATAAGTCAAACGGCCGTGTCACCGGGCTGACAGGCCGTTGCCGAAAACAGCAGCCGCGTTATCAATCAAAAAACACTTGCATCTGTTTAACTTTCGCCTGATCAGCAAGACATTTATAGGCTATTGAGTAATAAGATAAGTGGGTCCATTTCAGTGGGGGGGAAATGGAAGATTTAATGATTAATGGTGACCACAATGAAAATACTTTTTGCGTTGAGAAGTGCGTGTTTTTGGCTCGAATGTGTACTTAATCTTTTCCAGATAGACAAAAATCTACAATGGTTTTGCTTGGCTAGCATTAGCGTAATTATGTTGTGGACATACTGTAACTTTTTGGCTCTGCAGTAAAAGGTATGAACAGTTGTCCAATAAATGTGCGGGGGCATTAGGGATGGGTACTTATGTGTGTTCATGTGTTAATAAATGTGTTTGATAATTAAATCTATTCTTTAACATTTAACAATGAGCTGATAATGATAAGTTGTCCAGTTAAATCTGGTTTTCCTACACTTTTGAGCAAGTATTGTAGTACTGTTTGTATGCAGTTGCAATTCATAGACATTAGATGGCGGTAGTGTATAGGTGACGTGTGTTGCCTAGTAAGGAAGTAGCCTTTATCATTAAGCTGAATCTAGTCGTTTGTTGCCTCCTAAAAAGTGTTTATACTGTAAGTATTGCATTTATTACACGCCAGTTGTTTGATTGTAACATGGTGTTAAAATCGTCATGGAAAATCGTTAATGCTAATAAATTAGCATTGAGCTAGCACATTTTTAAAAGTGGAGCCTTACTGTACAATCAAGTGTTTTCTATCAGGTATACTTGCTTTTTTGGAATGGGAAATTGCAACATATGTTGCCTACGTAATGTGCAAAAAAATCTATCGAAATATAGCACTGTTTGATTTTATGTGAATCGATGCCCGGTAGTACCGAATTTGGTGAGTGCCAATAAAAGTACCTATTCCTATAAGCATTGGTTGGTGCCAGCATTAGTGTACATCCAAGTTTTTTTTAACACCACAGAAAAATGTATTGTTTTGCAAGTACCATCATTTTTTTCTACCTCCGCTTATCAGTTTAGCTACTGTAAAATGTGTGGCTTCTACTTGCTGGTAGTTGGCTTGAGGGGGAGAGGTGTACAAAAATATTTAAACACATTTCTAATTCAATTTCAGCAAATCTTTAATTGGAAAAGTTGCATTCTCACAGTTATTTAATACATATACTGTATGCAGTGATGGGCAGTAATAAGCTACATGAAGTTAAGCTACGTATCTTAACTACATTTTCCAGAAGCTTGGTGGTATCGTAGCTACTTTTGCGATTCCTGTAGCTTAGCTACTTTTAGACCCATGCCGCGAGGTAGTTTACATCAAAGCTACAAGCTACAAAGAGAGAAAATGGACTGCGAATCTAGGCCAAAAAAATGGAGAAAATACAATAGCCTGGAAAAATGAGAACATCTATACATACGGAGAAAATCCATGATGATCGGTTGGTGTTTGTATGAAGATTTATGATTGGCTAAGGCTAGGGCGAAACATTACAAGACAGGTCATCGAAACTAGTAGGCAAAATCATAACAGTCACGCAATCATGTCACATGACGACGAAGGAGTCAGAGACAGAGGGACGCTTCAAGCTGACCACTCAAAAAAAATAAAAAATAAAATACATACCTGCAAATGGCAGCGGGATTCTTTCCCGCAGATTAGATTTTTCCTTTAGTGATGAAGATGGCGTGCAGGAAACCCATAATAATGTGTGTCCTTGGCCATATTTAGACAAATGTTGCGGTTAGAGAAAACAATTCCCAAAACCTTAGTTTTTAGTTGTTAACTCTGTAAACCAAAATCATAAACGGCTCTCTTCATTGTAAACGTGGAACACAAGTTTAGGAACACACATTAAGTTGAATTGAGTTCCTGAAAAGTTTTACTGCACATAACTATGACCAACTGTTCCCAAACAACACACACGTTATTGTTTTGTTTTTTTGTCAAGATATAGATGGATGCTGTTTTTTAACGTAGTCAAGAAAATTAATAACATTATAGTGGTGGGCCAAAGAAAAGGCAAACTAATTAAATACACACAGTGGGTTACGGGGACCCTGAGATGTAGTTGTCAGGTGTCCCCAGCTCAATGACAGATAGTTAATGGTAAAGGACCCTTATTGGGTCCATTGTACATGCTCAGTTATTAACATTGACATTATACATGTGAACCCATAGATAGAAATTTAATTAAATGTAGCTTTGATGTAGCAAGCAATTGTAGCTTGCTACAATTCTCCGGTTACATTTAATCGAGAGTAACTTGTGGCTTAGCTTACTACATTTTGCCCATCACTGACTGTATGTGCCCATTATATTTTTCAAAAGTTCCTGAGTACGACTGGAAAGAGCCCAACGTACCTCCAGTGGTACTAGTTCAGTACCACAGTTTGACAATACATGTAACTTATACCAAATCCACCCACGGTTTTTACTATGTACCAATCAATCGATTAGAGAGTACCTTTCGTATGTTTCCGAGCAGTTCGGTTGTGGTGGAAGCGATTTGATCTCAGTCAACCATCAATTGTAAAATGGGATAAAGCCCCAAGTCGAGATAACATGTAAAGCAGGGAGGGCTAAGGAACCTATGGCTCTTGAGCCAGATGTGGCTCTTTTGATGACTGCATCTGGCTCTCAGATAAATCTTAGCTGACATTGCTTAACATGATAAGTAATGAATAATTCCACTGGTAATCACAGTGTTAAAAATAACATTCAAAATATAAAACATTCTCATGCATTTTAATCAATCTATCCATTTTCTACCGCACTAGTTTGAGAAGTCGCATTAAAAACCTCTAAAGGCTTAGTGGCCACATGCATGGACAGCACCTTTTAGCTCTTGTTTCCAAAATTGTGTACACCACTGAATTAGGGTCTTATGGCCGCTTATGTGGACACTTATACTGCCATCTGGTGGTGTCAGAAGAGTATAACATACAATGGAATTTGGGGAAAAAAGTGTAAAAATAAGAATTAGCATGTCACTAAACATGAAGTACACGTTTGTGTACTTATGGACTAAGTACATCATATCAAAAGATGATTCTTAGTTTTTATTCTAATTAGGGTCCAATATTCCCAAATAGCAAAGAGAAATAAAAAAAAAAAAGCATGTAAACAAACAGCTTGGGCCTTAAGAGGTTTGGTAAGAAGTATTTTATTTATTATTGGTTAGCTTCAGAATAACAATGTTATTAAAAAGAATAGGAGACCTATTTCACTCTAAAATCGTTGGTCTTCCAAAAAATGCATGCATTAAGTTGTATTCAGTGTTAAAAAAATTATAATATGGCTCTCACGGAAATACATTTTAAAATATTTGGCTTTCATGGCACTTTCAGCCAAAAAGGTTCCTGACCCCTGGTGTAAACCAAAGATACATACCAAATTTTATGTTTTGGAAATAGCATATATGGGGTTTGCATGTTGTCTGTGAGCCGCAACCTTGTTGCCGGAACATCAACATATGCGTACATAAACTAATAACATGGATTTATTATGATAAACTTGAATCAGTGAATGGTTATTTTGTGACATTTGTTTATTTAATACATTTGGACTGCGTTGAATGACTGTAGATCAAATTTACCGGAGGAGTAAGCTCAATATGGCAAAAACTGACACATTTGTACTTTGCGACAACAAAATGTCACATTGCCAAACCGTCGGAAATGTCATGGTGGCTCCCACGCTGATGCTAAAGCAATCTTTTACGTTAGGTTTTAACTTTTGGACAGCTGGCTTTCAATAGTTGTCTGCTAGACGGGATACTTTTTGCAATTGAAAGCAAGCTATCAAAAAAAGAGGGAGTTTCGCTCTTGTTTTTAATCAATAAACTTCTTGGTAACATTCTTGAAATAAGTCTGTTTGAACCGAACCACGGGGACTAAGACAAGCAGTTTGCTCCCGGAAAGGAGACCTAAGACTCGTCTACTGTATCATTGTTCTGTTCTTCTTTGTCTTTCATTAAACAGAATTACAGGAAGATAACAGTGTGGGGGGACAACATGACGGATGTCTTAAGGGAAAGACATCTTCTCGTCTACTGCTGCTACTACTACTACTACTGTGTTTTTTGCACTTCGTGTTGACCTGAATGTGACTGAGGAGACAGAGAAGAAGAAGAAGAGGACAGCTGACAGCTAACTGGCAAGGAGGACAGGGAAGTGACAGATGCCAGGCTGCATCGGAGGGGAGGAGGACGGATGTCAAGGGATGGATGGATGGATGGATGTGTGGGTGATGTTCTGCAGCCCTTTGGTCATTTCCTAATGACTCATGTGCACAAGCAAAATACTATTTGGTCTTATTTTCCATGCTTTGTAGAGAGGAGGTGTTTGCCAACATCTTAAATTCATGAAAAGACGCTTATATTGACTCAAACTAAGATGATCCGATGCGCATGCGCCACACTGCCAATTATTTTATTTATTTATTTTTAAAAAGGGGAGAAATCCAAATTAAAAGGCTCTGCAAAAGTGACATGCACCCTCCGGTGGACACGGGGCGTCATTTTCCTCTTTCACCTCGCATCAACTCGGCTCTGCTTTTTTGTGATTGGGGGCTGTGGACCACGGGGGGCGGAGTGATCGTCCTCCTCCTCCCCCTGCTGTAATCCGAGTCTGGCTCTCGGACCTGCGACCAAACACTTGCCACAGGACGCCGACGGGGTGAAGGCGCACGACGGTCAACCTCGACACGACACGCACGGATTCTGCACGCCTTTTTTTTTTGCATGAGGATTTTACGTGCTCGCTTTCGTCAGTGTGTGTGTGCGCGCATATGGCTTTGACGCAGAGTGTTTCGGAGCTTTTCTAAAAGCACACACACCTACACACACATGCATTTTTCCGCCTTTTCCACGACATTTGGGTCATGATCACATCGCCCACGGTGTCCTTCCTGAGAAATAGCACCAATCCAGCGTGGGAGAGCTACACCTCCTTGGGGCAGAGAAGCGCCAGTCGTCCGTCCGCCTACAGCGCAGTTTCTCCCGCAGACCCGTCCCGTCAAGCCGGTCGCCTTCCCATCAAGGTCCTGAAAATGCTGACGGCCAGGGCAGGACACATTTTGCACCCGGAATACCTCCAGCCTCTACCGTCCACCCCGGTCAGCCCCATCGAGGTAAGTCCATATGTCATTTTCAAAACAATTTTAACACACTTTTGTGTGTAAATGCGATGTTTTGTTTAATATACAAAATGTGGTTAATTGTGATGTTTTCTATCTTCCAGCTGGACGCCAAGAAAAGTCCACTGGCACTTTTGGCTCAAACATGCTCCCAGATCGGGAAACCGGACCCCCCGGCCTCTTCCAAGCTCTCCTCGGTGGCCTCCGGCGGATCCAGCGACAAGGAGAGCAAGTGCGGCCCGCTGAAGATCAGCGACATCGGCGCCGAGGACAAGTCGAGCTTCAAGCCCTATTCCAAGTCCTCGGACAAGAAGGAGTCTAGCGGCGATAAGAACAGTTTCCGAGTGCCTAGCGCCACCTGCCAGCCGTTCACGCCAAGGACAGGCAGCCCCAGCTCCTGCGCGTCCACCTCGCCGCTGCCTTGCGAGGGTAAGGCGGACAAGGAGGACAAGAAGGAGGGCGATGGCGGTAAAAACACGTCAGCGGAGAGTAACAGGAACAGTGGAATTACCCCTGATGGAAACCAGGAGGTCACGTCCGGATCCAAAGTTGTCACATCGGATTCCATATCGGTCACTTCCGCGTCCTCCTCGGTGCTCGGCTCCGGATTGGTGGCGCCGGTTTCCCCCTACAAGCCCGGCCACACTGTGTTCCCCCTGGCCCCTGCTGGCATTTCCTACCCTGGCAGTTTAGCGGGGGCTTACGCCGCATACCCGCAGACGTTCCTGCCTCACGGAATGACCCTCGACCACACCAAGTCCGGCAGCCAGCTTTTGAGCGCGCAGTTCGCCGCTGCCAACTCGATGGGGTGCAGCAAAGCCGGGACGAGCCCCCTGGCCGGGGCGTCGCCTCCCTCCCTCATGTCCGCCAGCTTGTGCCGGGACCCCTACTGCCTCAGCTACCACTGCACCAGCCACTTGTCCGCGGCGTCCAGCGCCAACTGCGCGCACGACTCCGCTGCGGCCGCCGCCGCGCTCAAATCCGGATACCCGCTCATGTACTCCGCGCACCCGCTTCACGGCGTGCACGCCTCGGCCCCGTCATTTGGCGGACACCCGTTGTATCCGTACGGCTTTGTGCTGCCTAACGACCCGCTGCCGCACGTCTGCAACTGGGTGTCGGCGAACGGACCGTGCGACAAGCGCTTCTCCAGCTCCGAGGAGCTGCTCGGCCACCTGCGGACTCACACGGCCTTTGCCGGCTCGGAGAAGCTTCTCTCCGGCTACCCGGGCTCGTCGTCCCTGGCGAACGCCGCGGCGGCTGCCGCCATGGCCTGCCACATGCACATGCCTTCCAACGGCAGCCCGGGCAGCCCCGGCACGCTGGCTCTGCGGGGGCCTCACCACCCGCTCGGACTGGGAAGCCGCTATCACCCGTACTCCAAGAGCCCCATGCCCGGCCCGGGAGCCCCGGTGCCGGTGCCTGCTGCCACTGGACCCTATTACTCTCCATACGCCCTGTACGGACAAAGACTGACCACAGCCTCGGCTTTGGGGTACCAGTAGAGACTATTACAAATATATACATTTATAAAGAAGATTTAGGCCCAATGAGTTTTATATGTACTTCATGCAGGGACTGGATCCATGTGGGGATCAGTGTATTTATTTGAGATAGCTTCAAGCGTGACTAAAATAAAAAAAAATATTATAATATAAAACTGTCAACAGCGTCAATGTGCATTATTTGGGAGATTAGTG